>NW_016017384.1:2758403-2762011 GCF_000320565.1 Sphaerulina musiva SO2202
AATCTCCCTATAATCGTCTCGTAGCATCCCGGAGGCACTCTTGCGCAAGCTTGAAGCTTAGGCGTACTGATCGCCTTGGCTCCTCTACTACATCACCCTCGTCATCGCTAATCGCATCTAAGTCACTGATCCGTTCCATAAGATCTTTCGTCTGCTCTCGGTCTTCACTAAGGATCTCCTGTGAAGTTAGAGTACTAAGAAGCGCTTGGGAAACCTCTGTAGCCTCCTGGGCGATAAGAACTCTAGCATCGTACTCATCGTCCCGATAGCGAAAACGAGATACCATCAATCCAGAGAATGTTGCTGCGGTGTATTGGCGATTGAAACGACTTTGGTGTCGAGCGATACTGAAATCGCGCTTACACCCAACTCCGGCGGCAGGAATGCAGAGAATATCCCGCGCCATCAATGCGAGAGTAGGGTACTTAGACTCTATTGAAGACTACGTCTTTAGTACCTCGAATGGATCCCCTTCATCCATATCAGCGTCCAAATAGTCGGCGAGCTCGTTATCCTCGTTAGTGCTGCGTCTTTGACTTTGAGAAGACTCTGTACTCCTACCAAGAGTAAAGTCGATATAGCCTTTGTGCCGACTCCTTCCAAAACGGCCCTGCTGGGTAGAGGTACTCGATAATGAACGATAGCTCTTCTCCTACTCTGCCCTTAGCTTACCCTCGTAATACGCGCGGTAACTTTCATCCCCAAAGTCATCGCGTACCTAGAACTTCCGCTTAAGGCAGGGGGTAAGGAGGACGCTAATACCGTAGTAATCGCCAAATCGATCCCAGGTATCTCGATAATATTTCTCTAGCTTAGCCCAAGCAGCCTCGCATGCCTGAAAGACATCCTTCTTCCAGGGTATCCGCTTATTCTTGAGTCGCTTTATCGCCTCCTCCAGAATATCGAAAAGCTTGTTGTAGTATGCGAGGACAAGGTGAATCGTCGGACCTTTCGTAGTTCCAATCACCGCTGTCGCCGCTGCAAATGGTTTCGTAAGGTCGATAAGGTACTCTACCCTTTGCCATTCTTCGGAATCGATGCCTATGTCTTCACCCAGGTCAAGTCGCTCGATATAAGATTCAATAACCACTTGGAGTCTGCTAAAGCGATCGAGCATTAACGTTGTTGAGGACCACCTTGTCTTCACGTCTTGAACGACCCTTAGGATACGATCTTGAACGCCTTTCCACCGACGGTGCTTTGCAAATGGCTGCTTCTTTTGAAGCATCTCTTTCTGGAGGTCGATAAACTGTTCGAACCTTTAGGAGCTCGAGTTAATAAAGACGCAAAGCTTCCGGATCTAGAGATCAAGATTAGCTAGAGTAACGAACTGCCGACCATAATTGCCGACCACGCGAGTCGACTATACTTTCGAGGTAGAAGGGTTCATAGTTTATTAGGCGTAGACACTAATCTTACCTTCAAAAGAAGATAGGGCATACTATCAGCTTGAGGACGGCTGATTTGCTTGCTCTGGACTCTTCTTCTCTGTAATATCTTTCTATCCTTGTCGTGATCCTAGAATTCGGAAAGGTCGTTCGTAGGACAAAGCCCTAGGCGGTCGAAAAAGGCCTTTAGGGGAAGTTGAGCAGTATAGGCAAAGTAGGGAAATCGCTCCGGACGGCTACCTCGATCACACTCCGCAATTGCCTCCTCCTCTTCCTCTCCTATCTCTGATTCGGGACTAGTCTCCGTACCTGGATAGAGAGGTAGCTGCTCCAAGCTCGTTGGTGGCTTAGTAACCGTTATACCGTACCTCTCTTGACAAGTATCAATCGCTGAAACACTATAGAATATTAGAGGAGAGTAATAACAGTATAGCAAGTGTCCTTACATCGCATTGTGTAGCGTCTTATTGTTGGAGGCGTTGTCGCACGTAATAGCAGTCAATCGCCGCTCAATCTCGAACTCTTGTAAGATCTCGAATAGTATCTCCGCAAGATGATCACCAGTATGACGGCTAGTAATATAAGGGAAACCAAGCATCCCTTCGTGCCAAGTCCATTGGTCGTCAATCCAGTAGACCCGTATAGTTAGGAATGAGGTTTTCATAGTCCTGGATTGCCAACCATTACACGCGATAGCCATCTTGAATCTTCCAGCGAGACGGGCTTTAAGGGAGTCGGCGGAGTCTATAACCTTAGTATCGAGTATCCTTCGGTATGTCGACGCGCATTTGAACGGAATTGTCTCGACCTGTCCCGGAAGTAGTGCCATATAAGTCTGTTTCACCGAGGGTCGTTCAAAGAACTGGAATGGTAGACCGTTGTCGACAATCATCTCAAAGCATAGGCGCGGGAAATCGTCTGGTGTGTAGCCTAGGTCCCTTGTCCACCGTAGATTGCTAACAGTCTAGAAATATCGTCTTAGTATAAGTAGCTAGACGTGGTCGGCAGACGTGGTCGGCAGGTATAGTCGGCGTTAGTTAGTACTTACCTATCGATGCTTCGCGGCCGTAAACATCTCCTTTGTAAACCCTCGCTCATCTTGTTTCTCCTAGCAGTTCGAGGAGTCGAGATGCTTCTCGACAGATGTTGTACTAGTATTTAGTGCTGGGTGTTTTAGTACAGCGTCACAGCATCTGTATACGACTTTAGGCGTCGCATCTTCTTGAAGCATTCCCTCCTCTAGGAAATCCTATACCCAAGATGTCCGAGACTCACTCCCCTAGGTAATTGGGGACCGATCGAACATAGTACGACCGTTCCGCTTTTTAAGGCGCTTTCCGGTATAATTCCACTACCGTACCTCGTACCAACGCTCAAAGTTGTCCTTATACCTAAGCCTCTATAGCTAGCAATTTGACTTGATATCCTACTCTCCTACATAATCAGGCTCGACAGGGAGAATAAGGGAACTATCTAGTTCCTCTTCTACTGGACTCGGCCGTCTCGTTCTACGCCGCCTAACGTCAGGTTGTCGTCGGCGTCGACCTAGTGTTGGACTCGATGGCGCGTTGAGTGTCGTCCTATAGCGCTGGCGTAGCCGTGCGCTCGATCGCGTAGGGGTCCCGGAAGAGGTATCGGGCTGGGAGGAGGATTCGAGCCGGGAGCTTCCTACTCCTAGGGAGGACGAGAAGGAGGACGAAAATATAGTAGATAGACGACAATAGCGTAAAAGTCCAGAGGTATCTTGAAGAAGTAGGAGTAGAAAGGGGAAAAAGAAAGAGAATTTCCTGTACTCAATCATAGTGTTACGCTATAACAAGGGTATAGCCAATAGGATATGCCGACATTCTGCCACATCCGAGCCAACCTATCGAAACCCTGGTTCAGGCGTCGCTTGCTATTTACCCATCGCTTCCGCTTCTTAGTCTTAAACTTTAACAAGGGTAGCCAGTCTCTTGTCCTTCTTAACCAGTTCCTCGAGACCAGAAATCGAGAGGCAGAGTTCGTCTTCTTGGAGGAGGAGGAGCAGGATAGCTTCGAGAGTAATACTAGTATACTCTTTTACGCCACAATGGATAAGGCTTTCCATCACTGCTGGCCACATTGTCTGTTCCTTCGTAAGAGAGTTCTCTTTCTCGCACATCTTGTACGCTATCTTTGCGAGATGCTTTGTTCTCCTTTATTGTCTTTGAAGGGCAAAAGCCGGTTAGCTGCATAGTC
>NW_016017384.1:2773172-2872926 GCF_000320565.1 Sphaerulina musiva SO2202
TCGAGGGAGACGCAAAGAAAATTGCGCGTCAGTTTCATCGTTGGCAGCGGCTGAATTTCGAGGATCAACTTTGCGCTTATCAAAAGATACAAGACGCTGAGGTAGAGGCCTTGAAGCAGCAAGCAAAGGAGCAAGCTGCTCTAGATGCTCAGCTACTTACTAAGAACTAAGGTAGTTTCTATCCTTAGTATATAGTAGCTCATAACTATAATCAATTGGTTAGAGCTTCCCTCATTATTCTGGTAATCCCTTTTTGATTGGTATATATGGTCGGCATATATGGTCGGCAGCTGCAATAAACATAGAATATATTCCTATCAAATTCTACGCTCTAGGAATCAGGTAGTAGGTATATATCCCTTATTAATATTTCTTTCTACTATTTTGTAGGTATTCAACTCGTATTATGTAATACCTATTGCAATACCTATTGGGTATACCCACTGGGTTTTTACCGTTGGGTTGTACCCCGCTTATAAGCTGGGTACCCAGCTTATTTGTAGGGTTGGGTATTTAAGTTGGGTTGTACCCAACCCATACCCAACCCAACCCATGACGAGGCCTAATTGACCTAATCTTCCTTATTAAACCTAAATCTCCTCTCCTCCTTAGAGCTGTTTAGATCTAGCTCTTAGTAGATAGGGGGTAATATTAGGTTTTGTATCTATAGTTATAGTTCTTAGGAGTTTTAGAGTAATTAGGCAAGTCTGCTACTATCCTAGTTTAGGGTTTAATATTAGACTTTTATAACTACTATTATTTTCTAAGGTTTTGGTTATAGTTGATAAAGCTCCCCTTAGGATAGATAATTCTCCCCTTAAGGTTGATAGTTAGGTTCCTAGTAAGAGTAGGGCAATAGGGTAAATCCAGTTCTAGGCTTCTAAGAGGAATAGGGATAATTCTCCCTTTAGGTTTCCTAATAAGAGTAGGGCAATAGGGTACTAGTTCTAGGCTCCTAAGAGGAATAGGGAAATAGGGTAGGGATTCTAGACTAAATACTAGTATTAGTTATATATTCCTAAAAGTTCTCCTATTATAAGAGCTCCTCCTAAACTAAAGGAATCTTAATAGATAGTAATAAAAGTATAGAACCAAAAGTTGTATACTTATTAAACTAGATATAAGGAGAGAACTTAACTTTATAGATCTACCTTTAACCTATCTTGTTAAAGTAACCTCTCTAGAGAAGGTAGTTAGTAGATAAGTCCTCCTAGAACCTAATATACTAGTAAATTTGAGCCCTTAGGGCAAATTTCTAGCTAGATAGGAGTTTGTTATTATACTTATAGGCCTTATATCCAAACTTCCTAATCTTAGTTAAGTCAATTAATAGGTTACTAAGGTCTAGGTCCCTATAGAAAACTTAGAGAGGGATCTCCCTAATAGTAAGGTTAACTAACCTATTAGTAATCTAGCTGCTTAGCCTAATTATAAAGTACTATAGCTTAATAGGAATTCCTAAAGCAATAATAATAGCCCTTGCTTTAGAGAAAATAACCTTATTAGCTGCTTTAGTAGTTCTATTCTACTTAGCAGTCCCTAGGGTAGAGAAATACTATCTTATACCCTCTTATACTGCCTATTCCTAGAGGGCTTTATTCTAGAACTCCCCTCCTCTATTAGAGAACTATAGGGTAGGTTGCTTCTTATACCTGTTCTAGATATACTTTAACTATTAAGTAAGCTTAGCCGTAGTATCTCCTTTGTTAATAAGGAAGATAGGCTAATGTCTTCTTGTCTTTGTATAAGTAATAATTATAATATATTAGTACCTATAGAGATCTAGTAGACTGATTTTCCTAGAAAGATTAATATAGACTTTATCTAGTGCCTTAAGGGGCCTCGTCCTTAGTATCCTTAAGACAATCCTTTATAACTTTAACAGTTTGTAGGTATAGCAATAGGTAAGTTCTAAGGTATTAAGTAGCTCGAGTCTAGGGAGTGCCTTCTTAGTTTGCTTAAGGATTGATTTACTAATATAGCTAAGCCTCTTATACTAGAGAGTGCTAGTTAGCCTTTCCTATCTTACTGCTAGTATAGCAATTGTATTAATTAACTTCTTAGGCTTAAGTATTAGGGAGTTGTATAGGATTAGGACTCTATTAGTTAGGGTAACTAATCTAACCTACTTTCCTTCCCTTATAAGCCTATATAATAGCCTATTAAGGTAGATACTAGTAGATTTATAGATCTGTTCTGCTAAGATAAGGTTGCAATCGGACTTAGGTAAGTATAGGGTATTCTAAATACGGATCTTAGTCTTCTTACCTTTGTATTTAAGGTATATAACAACCTCTCTATAGTAGTTAATAGTACTAGTCCTAATAGCCTAGTAGAAAGAAGCTAGTTCCTCTATTGCCTTAAAGGTATAGAAGTACCTAATATTATTAATAAACGTAAATAATGTACTAGTGTCCTATATATAGGTTAACCTAATAATAGTCTTCCTTACAGCTACTGCTACTAAGTGTATTAATATACTACTATAGGCAACTAGTTAATTAGAGTTAGAATTAGAATTAGAGCTTTTACTATTAGGCTTTTCTACCTTAACTACTCCTCCTACCTTAGACCCCTTTTCTACCTTAGCTACCTTCTTTGACTTGTCCTTCTTCTTCTTCTAATCCTTAGAGGCTAGTTTAGGGTACTTAGTATAGTATCTCCTATTAAGGTAGCTATAGGTATAAAGGGTATATTTAGTATTAGGATCCTCTATTATAGGTACTCCTTCTATAACTGTTGCCTATCTCTAATATACTAGAGGTTTCTTATTCCTTAATAATATAATCAATTCTTCTAAAGAATAATTCTTAGGCGGGTATATATACCGCTAACTCCTAAGCTATTTATAGGAGCTAATACCGTTATAAAAGAGTATTTTGATTAACAGTAGTCCTAATATAACATTACTAGCTAGGTGCCTAATAGATATATTAGTCCTATTTATAACTATAGCTCTAGTATTAGTATCCTCTATAGAATTGGCCTAGAAGTACTGTTCTATAGCTCGTTAATAGGTCTAGAGCTAGTTGTTGAATTTATTATAGTATTTTAAGGTATTACTCCCTAATAACTTAATATTCCTAATCTGTCCTAGGGTATTATAGATATTAATAGTAATAATTAGTCTAAAGGTAGCTACTACTATATTATATAGCTCCTTAGCTGTCTTATCTAGGCCTCTAAAGTTTGGCCTAAGATTAGTAGCTAATCTTTCTATAATAATTCCTCTAGTAAGGTAATCTCCCTTTATAAAAGTAGCAAGATTGGTTTTGTATATTGTATTTATAGTATTCCTCTCCTCCTAAGTAGCTATTATACTTATCTCTAGTAGTATTAGCCTAACCTTTGTATCCTCCTATTCAAAATTATAAAAGATATAACTAAGAACTTCCTTATTAGCTAGGGCACTAATAAGGATGTTCTTCTATAGCTCGAATAGTATAGTTTTGGTAAGGATCCTATTAGTCTTCTCTATCTTTAAAGATATAATAATAGAAGGGAAGGGGGGAAAGGGTAGAAGGGGAGAGTAATATTAATATCCTAGTAGGTAGGTAATTAGGTAGCAGTTATATAGTAATATTGTTTACTATAACCTCTGCAGGTTCTCTAGATTCTCCTAACAATAGTATACTATATCCTTTTAAGGGAACTATTAGTAGAGTAATTAGAGAGTCTGAATAATTACTATTACTTTAAAGAAAGTTTTGATCCGGGCTTATAACCTATTGTAACTTAGAAGGTATAGAGCAAAAGGGTATAATTAAATGTATATAATCTGTTTAACTACTGCCTCTTTAAGGCAGTGTCTATATCTATTTATACTATTAATACTATTATACTACTAATGCTATTATAATGATTTTCTATTAATCTCTATATAATCTCTATATAGAGATTTCCTATCTATCAGAGATTTACTACCCTCGGCCTTAGCCCTCGGCCTAACTCGGCCTTAGCCTCCTGCCATCCAGGGATCACAACACAAACTTCCTATCAGCTACGAGGCCATAAGCAGTAGGCCAAGATCAATGCCACTGCTGACAACTGCGCAACATGCAAGGCACACAATCTCGGCCAAGGTACGATCGTCGCGCCCTCCGAACAGGTGGCGACCAGTGATAAGACTCTATCGCAGCATGGGCTTCATTCGCTACGGACGCGATTTGGCTTGGGACTTGGCTCTGCGAGTCTCGAATAGGCAAGTCAACCGGACACTCCAGTAGTATATATGAAGATGGTATATGTCAAATTCGGTCGTCTAGTATACAGCAGTACCTTAGTCGCAGAGTCTACATCATGTTCTCTCTCCGCACATTCAGCGCGGTCGCTGCACTGTGCGCAACTGCTACCAGCCAGCAGGTCAACCCTACCATTTCCCAGATCAACGGCAATAAATTCCTCTCGCCATTCAACGGCCAGAATGTAACTGGAGTGCGCGGACTGGTGACCGCCAAGGGACCGCAAGGCTTCTGGATTCGGTCTACTACACCCGACAGCGATGCCAGCACATCCGAGTCGATTTATGTCTTTGGCACTGAAGGGCTCGCCAATGCCACCGTGGGCAACGTCGTCTCTCTCAATGGCAGAGTGACCGAGTTCCGTACCAATGCAGCCTATATCTTTCTGACCGAGATTGACCGCCCAACCGACATTACCACCATTTCCACTGGTAACGCCGTGGTTCCTCTGGTCATTGGACAAGGAGGCCTCAATCCGCCTGTGAGTACAACATTGATCTAATGTGCACGGTGCTCAGCTCCATACTGACTGACTTCCTACAGACCGAGCAATTCAGTTCGCTTGACAATGGCGACGTCTTCGCCGCACCCAACAATCAAAGCTTGATTTCTGTTGCCAATCCAACTTTAGACCCTAGTCAATATGGAATCGATTTTTGGGAGAGCTTGAGCGGAGAGCTCGTGACCATCCGTGGACCACGCGCTCTCAGTAGACCAAACAGCTTCAACGACACCTGGGTGGTTGGGGAGTGGAATACGACAGGCGAAAATCTTCGCGGAGGCCTGACCATGAGCGATCGTGATGCAAACCCCGAAGCCATTCTCATCGGCAGCCCACTCGATGGCACGACAAACCCCTCGACGACTCTCCTGGGTGATTCTCTCGAAGAGATCACTGGTGTGGTCACTCAGGGCTTTGGCTTCTACAGAATTCTCCCCACTACCATGATCCGAACCGTCTCGTCGAGAAGTCCTGCTGTGCCACCGCCTACCACTCTGGAGTCCAGCGGGTCCTGTGATGGTATCACTGTAGGCCAATACAATGTCGAGAACCTCCAGCCCGCTTCCGACAATCTCCAAGCCATCGCCTCCCACATCGTGGAGTACTTGAAAACCCCGGATCTCCTCTTCCTCCAAGAGGTCCAAGACAACAACGGCGCAGTGAACGACGCTGTTGTCTCCGCAGACATCACACTGACCACTCTCCGCGACGCCATCAACACCCTCTCCTCCAGCACCAACTACAGCTTCGTCGACCTCCCCCCCGTAGACGACCAAAACGGCGGCCAGCCCGGCGGCAACATTCGCACCGCATATCTCTACAAAGCCGACCGCATCCGTCTCGTCAACGGCACCGCAGGCTCCAGCACGCAAGCCAACGAAGTCCTCCCCGGGCCCTCCCTCCGCTACAACCCAGGCGTCATCGATCCCACCAACGCCGCCTGGGACGCCTCCCGCAGACCCCTGGCAGCACACTGGGAAACGGTAGGAAGCGAGGGCACATTTTTCACCTTCAACAACCACTGGACGTCCAAAGGCGGAAGTTCCTCTCTCCATGGCGACGCGCGCCCGCCCGTCAACAACGGCATCACGCAACGCGTCGCCCAAGCACAAGTCCTCGGCTCTTTCATCCGTTCCATTCTCGACGCGGACGCGAATGCAAACGTCATGTCTGCGGGCGATTATAACGAATTTAGCCCCGTGCAGCCTTTGCGGACGTTTACGTCGGTGTCGGGATTGCGGGAGTTGGATGAGGCGTTGGGGTTGCCTGAGACGGAGAAGTATTCGTATTTGTTTGATATGAATACGCAGGCCCTGGATCACATGTTTGTGAGTCCACGATTGGCTACGAGTGCGGGGAGTGCGTCGGAGCATGTACATGTGAATACGTGGACGACGGTGGATGCGCAGGCGAGTGATCATGATCCGAGTGTGAGTCGGTTTGATGTGTGTCGATAGGTATATATGTAAGGTATATCATTATAGACATTGGAAGAAATTTGTATTTCACAAGGTACCTATTATTATGATGATTGTTGCTGTGGGTTCATGTGAAATGATATAACCTAGGCCTACTATACCTACTGCTACTGCTGCGCATATGGTAGTAAAGCAGGCTCGGCCTCTAATCGTGGCGTCGCAAGACTGGCAAAAAAAGGTATTAGTATAGGTACAAGTAGTCAGCATTTGCCAACATGATCATGAATAAGAAACAAAAAAAGAAGAAAAAGGAAAAAAAAAGGCTGATACTCACAGAAACCCATCAACAAGCTCCGTCAAATCCTTCCCAAGATCCGTTATAACATCACTACTCATCCCCTCCGCATTCACGCGCAGACAAATACCCAAAGCATCCTTCCGCACTCTCGACAAGCTCGCCACTCCATCATGCTGAAGCGCATCCAACGCCAAACTGAACACAGGAGAAGAAACCGTCATAGTGACATGTGTCGTGAGTCGAAGAGGACACAAATCTTGCACTTGAATGACCGTAGCACCAGGCAATTGCGCGTTTTCCTGATACGGTGCAACGACTCCATCGAATTGGGTCCAGATGGAAGTGGTGGGCACGAGAGCGGTGAAATCTTTTGCGTGGAGGGCGCTGTAGTAGTTGCTGCCTGCGGCTTGTTGCCACAGTGCGGCTTGGCAGAGACCGGTTGCGCAGATGTCGGAGAAGAGGGAGTCGCTGCCGAGGAGGTCGATACCGGCGAAATCGGGTGAGAGGGCGATGAAGGCTCGAGTGATGTTTCGTGTGCTGGGGAAGTACTCGAGAGCCCATTGTGTGTTGGGGTTTCCTTGACTGTGGGCGATAACGGCGGGTGGGAGACCGCCGGAGAGGGAGGATAAGTAGTGGAGATTGTATGCTACGAACTCGGCATTGACTTGCATGTCTCCCATTGATCGGTTGGCTGCAATGATATCAGTCAGTAGGGTATTCCATATTATCGTCGAGCACATCAGGTCGACTTACGAATGTTGACATAGCAAGCTGTATAGCCGTTAGCCTTGAGGGCAGGCACGTAGCCCTCACCCCAAGTCTCTGAGCCAACGCTCGCTGTGCCATGAACGAGAAGGACAGGTGGGGATGAGGTCGTCGGATTGCCATTTGGGCAGGTCAATGCTGCTGCCAAAGTATCGCTCGAGACAGAAAAGGGCGCATCCCCGCTGAAGACGAAGGTCGGAGCTACGCGCTTGGCCAGAGGAGAAGCAGTCGTCAAGACGGAGAGGAGAGAAGAAACGCAGAAGAAGCCATAGATGCCAATCGACAGCATGTTGAACGACGTGGTGAGAAGAGTAGTATGTCCGTGGTCCAGTGCAGTGTGCGATCAGTAGCAGCTCGATGGTTCTCTTCCCAAGGGGTACAACAGACACTGTGCTGCTATATGGTATAGCCAGACCGACCTACCTACGATCACCTCGAGGAAAGCACCCACCTATTGGAAAAGCACAGCAAGTCTTCAAGAGAAGAGACTTCCACACTTGCCTGCGGGTGGCTCTAACCAGTTGAGCCCCGTGCCACTTTCCGCTTCAAGGAAGAAAGCGATTCATATCAAAAGAAAAGCTATGCTGGAAACAGGTATTATCCAGAGTCGACGGCAGCGAATAAACATGCATATTCTTCCGGTATGGGCTCCGTTGATACCACATTAGGAAGGCAGGCGATGAGTCGTGGTGTTGCGCCAGGGGTCACTCGGCGGTATTACAAGCGCGGCGAAGACAATGCTTGAGCAGACGGTTGGTCTGTGAAGACTCCAGAGAGGTTTTTTTCATTTCAGTGGCAATCCTACTGGCGCTTGAAGCTGGAGTGGAGTGGAGTGGATGTTGTGGGAATGCTATGGAGCGAATGAGGATGGAGAAGTGCTTCTTGGCTCGGCATCGAGGCACGGTATTGTACAGCTTCGAATGCAGAAGTCTTGGGCACTAAATTGGGTCTCCATCATGGTTCTCCATTCGCATCCTAACCGCTTTAGCATATGGCGGAACCGTACTCGATATGCCTTGGCGGGCTTCAAAAGAAACAGGAAGGGCCTCACCATATGCTGTTTCTTTGCAGTATAGGTAGACCTGGGTGGGAGATTAGGAGGAACTCGCCTCCACGACTTCCATTCTGTTCACTCACCCCCACGCCTCTAGATCACCTGTCGGGGTGCGTCCTGTTCACGTGCCACTTGCCCCGCTTACTGCCAGGATACATGTATCTACCTAGGTAGCCCGCTGTCCGGATGGACTTCAACTTCAGCTCCATCTTCTTCTTCCACCAACTTCTCATCCGACCACACCATCTGACCATACAGAGAGAATCAGAACGCGGAAGAAAGCCTACACACACACTCGACATCCTCTTCTACGCCCAACATGCATCCTACCTGTAATACTATGCTCTCACTTAACCGATCTTCTCATGAAGACTGGTCAGCTGACGCTTCCAGGCCCAAAATGCAACGCAGCGACCTCTGGCGGCAAGTCGTGTGGCTCGTGCGGAGCTGTTCGTGTGCTCTGACCCTTGACATATGTCTGCTATGACACTGACATCTTCATCAGAGCTGCCCCAACTAAAGCCAACAAGATTGATGAGTTGATGCCTCGAGTGAGCGAAGGGGGGATGGGAAGACGGAATTGATGAATTTACGAGGCACGAGATGATGCGGTTCATGAGGAACAAGGAACACAAGGTGCGCAGAGGAAGTGTTTTGGACACGAGGGGAGGACTCTGAGCTGCGGCCATGTCCTTCCGATGCCACTACGGCTTTCTCATTTTGGGGTGACATTCTTGATCCAAGCAAGCACAGCTTCTTAAGTCATTCACTTTATCAAGCTACCATACTACCTAAGGTACCTTACCATTTCGTGTATGTGAACTGTGGGCGACCCTTGCCTGAGGTACCTATGCCGAAGTGAGGTTGCCCGCGATCTTGGGAACCCACCCACTGCAGCGGATTTGAGGCGACCCGGGAGGCGTTGAGCTGACAGCTGCCACCTACATGTACCTCCTAAACCTACCCACTCGAGTGATGCTTTACCGCCAGAACCAGGTTGCTGGAAGCAGCACGTTCACATCTTCCACGGTCTTTGCCGCTCCGCTCGCCTCTGATTTTCAGCCCTTTAACCATGTGCACGCGAAAGGCACCGCAACGCAAGAACATCGTCACCTGTTGGAAGAAGCATCATTGGTCATCATCACCGAAGAGGGAGAAGAATCAGTAGACGCAGAAGTGAGGTGGCGCTGCCTTCAACGACGAGGAGAGATGGATACGGTAGAAGGGTTAGAGCAAGCTTCTTGCCTGTAAGAAACGGTATTGCGGTAGTCTGCGGGTGCTTGCCATGTTGAGGTAGGTACGGTCGCTGCCTGCCGCCTCCTAGCCCTAGCCTACTTGGCAGGAAGTCGGAGCAGGCGGGCAATCGGGCATCGAATTACAATTTCATGTTGTTTTGCGGGATCTATTTGTTACCGGTCCTCGCGGACAGTCGTCTTTCCTTCTCTTTCCTTGAACGCCAATAAATAAATAGAATAAATTAATCAAATCCCCGCCGCCCATCCGTCACCAATGTCTCAATGGTATCTTCCTTGTACACTCCCCCGTCCGGCCGGCCAATAAGGCATACGGCCTCTATCCTCCTTCCCAGACTCCACGCTAGATTAACAACATAACGCTGCAGCAATATCCTCATATAATTAAACCAATTGAAGGAATGTAATAAAATGCTGGGTTTCTGGGGAGGAACATAATCAGCATACATGTGAAAGAGAACAGACGGTATGAGCACGTACCTCCTCATGAAGCTTTCTGTGTGCATGGCCGGCAGGTCTTCAGTTTGCACTTGGCACACTCAAAGATGAACCAGTGAGGCCCCGAGTGGCACATGTTGCAGTTCCACAGAATCAAGGTGGTGTCTGACTTGATCATCTTGAAGGCGTGCTCGCACTTTCCTGGCTTTGCCATCTGAACGAACCGGTTAGCGAAGCCTTGGCCGGCAGTGGTGGGGACTGTACTCACTTTGCTTCTTGATCTCCTTGAGGGATAGAGGGAGAGACAGAGAGAGAGCGAAGGGGGTGCTGGTCGAAAGTGACGGTGAGGTGCAGTCGGGGTCCGGTTGGATGGACCACAGAAGCTCGATCAATGCCTTGGTAGTTGAGGCGGTCGGTTGTTCTCGGATAGCGTCGGCCGGTAGTGCGAAGTGAAGAGCACACGAAGGGGTGGTATGGTCGTCGAGGATGTCCGAACGGGTGGATGATGGGAGAGCTGAAACGAGCAGGCGGTCACGAAGGCTATATAGAAGCAGCTGCTGCGAGAGGCCGATGCAACGAGTTGGGTTGAGGTTGCGTTCAGATGCCTCTACGCTAAATCGCAGGCGGTCCTTTATGCTACCCAGTGGATGAACACCACGCACAGCCAGTGACAGGTCCGACGCACACCAGTCTCGTCGGATACAGACAGCACGAGATGGATTCGTCAAGAGGCAAGATCTGGTGATACCATGGAGGGCTGCACTGGTGCGACATGTTGCCCTTCTTCCTCGCCGTCCACCGCCCACCCGTGGTCGTGGCTCGCCCAAAGCAGCAAGCAGAGAAAACTGGTCGACGAAGCTAAGGCAACTGCGACCGGGCGTGGCTGACTCACCCCTCACCGCCGCGGCGGCTGGGTTGGGGTGTGAGATCCCTGCGCGCCCGCCCCGGCACTGGGCACCTACAGGTACTGTACTGTACAGGTACGGTAGCAGATGATGGCCCAGCTGCATCCCAGAATTCCCATTCCAGCAGTTGCCTGGTGCCAGTTGAGGCACTGACGGGATGGGAGGCGGCAGGCGCAAGTGAGGTGTGCTAGAGCAAGCTCTTCCAGAAAGGCCCAGAGGAACCGTTGCCCCGACACTTCACCTATCGGCTGGCGCTCCCAGCTCCCGGGCACCGGAGTGCAACACGACCGCAGGCCCTTCGATCTTGGTTAAGGTTTAGCGGTTGAGCCCTCAGATGCAGCAGCGAAAGAGTCGAGCGGATCTCCGATGGGCCCCCCGGTGGTGTCGTGTCGTGTGTATCTACTACTGTCGGCTAGTGACTCTGTATACTAGCTACTCTGTATACTACCTGTAGGTAGGAGGTACTCTGTATACTACCAGGTAGGTAGGTACTACTGTATGGTACTGCACACCGACGGCGCCGCTCTGCGACTGTACCTCGTCCTGTGCCTGCACGGATGATCATGAACCCTCATCAATCCGATGCTGCTGCTGCTGCTGCTGCCGCCGCCGCTGCTGCTGATGACCATCCGACATGCTCTGCCCGACGCCAGCTGGGAGTGCAGAACGGCGACGTGTCTCCACCATGTGTCCGCTGCGGCCATGGCAGGCATCTGTTTGCGCGCACGCAGGACGTCCGAAGAAGCTGTCGAGCATGGGGCATGGGCTCCAAACTACTGCCGCAAGGAGCTCCCTGCAGGAATCGTCGCAGGCGCCACAGACGCCGCCGAATGGTCCCTCGCAAAGCCAGCTCGCGCTTACAAAGGCGCCTTGTCACGGCGCTGCACGAATGGCATGAAGAGAGTGCGAGCAGCGGCAGCCTGCGTCGCGCATAATGCTGGCATGGCAAACTGCCGATTCGCTCACCGCCAGACGCACTCGTCAGGCAGCTCGTCAGTCGCTAGAATTCACGAACCAATCCTCTGTGATGGAGCAACGACAGGCAGGTGACGTTCCCCTCTCACAGTACAGGTACATGTACATGTAGGTAGTCCATTGCATTTGGTGGCAGCACACGATCTGAGAGATATGCGATGCATCACAAACTCCTCCCTCGTCCACCACACACCCAGACACACACACCCAGACTCCCAGACACACGCACACACACACACACACACACACTCACCCTCCACCACGTCCCGCTCATCGGCATCAATAGTCATGTCTCGAAGAGCCCGCCGTCACGCTAGGACGCGCCGATAGCACACCACCAGGCGACGCATACGACTCTGCCATCTTACATCATGGAATAATCATTGTCACCGTAGTAGTATGGACGTACCAGCGCATGCTTCTTGACAGACACCGATGCGCTCACGTCCCTGGTACCCGGTTGCAGACTGATTCCCCTCATGCAGCCACACCCAGACTCTGCGTAATGCTCTCGAGCCATGCATTCATCCGCTACATGTGACACACGGGCGCCCGTTTGGAAGCCTCAGGTGCAGATTGGAGTCTGTCGCTCCGCTACGGCAGTCGATACGATGGCGCTTGACAGATGCATCTGCCATTTGATCATCTGCAGCAGTGGCGGGAACAGGAAAGCCCATGCTTGGATTGTTCAAAGATTAGACAAGCGCCCTATCCACGCCATGAGATCTATCTCTTTGCGGCTATGGCGCGTGGAGAAGTAACCCGAGGAGGTCTGTTGCGTCGAGGACGCAGGTCCAGTGTGGGTTGGCCAAGGAGATCCTCGGCCATGGCATGATTCTTTGAAATTTGTCCTCTTTCCCGCACGGAATACCTACTGGGTACATAGGTCACATTGGTAACTCTTCATCATGACAACTTCAATTTCTGGTTGTACAGGCCGCTATGAGTGGTGACTCGTCGTTCACATATCGGGAAATCCAATAGTCAAGACTCCTTCCACATTGAGGCAACGGCTTGGCCTCGCCCATTCCTTGCGTCATATATCGATGCGTACCACGAAACAGACAGGCCGGAGGGTCGTGAGGAAGATACATGTATGTTGTTGACATGAGACTACCTACGTATCGACATCCCATTCGGTCAGATTGAGATGAACCTACCGACCGACCAACTCACGGAGAAATCTCCTGTCTACCAGGCGGGTGTAACGTCTCACGTATACCACCTACAACAATTCGGAAGTGGACCGAGCAGCCTGACACAAGCTCGCAATGGGCTTTTTGCGCAAATCGTAATTGCGCAACACAGAGACCACTAATGCAGGTACTTTCTCTTCGTACCCGGTCACTGGGTCGTGTCAATGCTCCTTCCACATGAACGGGACGATTTGCCATTCCAACGGGAGCAACGTGTGGATGTCCCAGCCCAGAACATTCTCAGACGTGCATATTCTGTGCATCACGCACGATGCGGAAGGATCCAGTGACAATGCTCTGCGACATCCCCCAAGTCCTCGCGCCGTACAGGTAGTAAGCAGGGAGCCTTTGGTGGGCAATATCAAACGACAGGCTTCGGCGACCAAGAACCCTGCGGCGATGAAGCAGAGCCTCGCCTGGGAATTGATGATGGTCTACTTGAGTGCTGCTTCGGCTGGTCACCGAGTTTGCAATTTCTCTTTCTGGTGGAGGTGTATATTGAAGTCTCCGGGTAGCAAAGGCTTTGGCAATCCACAACTCAGCACGATCACAGGCTGTTGCACGACGGACTGTACACTGCAGCCTGTCTTTCGCCGTAGCACCGGGTGATCCTCCACAGCGAACGTTCCAACCCTTCCAGCAGCTTCAAGTTCATTTTCCGCCCGGTGGCACATCATCTCGAAACTATGCCAAAAGCTGCGAAAAGAAAGAATCATAAACACTACTGGAGCCAATGCATGTCCAGGTAGCGATCCATGTGGCTTCCAGAATGTCACCATCATACTGACAAGCATTGCAAGAACAAATGAATAGCGCGCGGAGTGTGGCTAGTACAGTGTGGATGTCTGGTCGCCGACCATACCAGCGCCACTTTCGAGTACGATTCCATTGCACAAGTAATAAGGTCACTATATCGTGAGTGCCACAAGCACAGCAGCAATTGGCAGCTGCGGAATTTGTCCTGCTTCGAACAGCATCTGAGGTAGATGTCAACGAATTGCGGTTCTGCCGACTCAGAGTATTAGGCACTTACGAAAGTGGCTGCGAGTAGGGTGTATGTAACTGACTGTCGCGCAGAGTGTGGCTCGGTGGAGCTCATATGAGGCATCTGGCTTTGCAGTAAAAGCACGTAAGAAGGATTGATTGCCCAAACGGCCGAGACATAAAGAATGGATATCCGAATTCAAGTGAAGCAAGTGCGCAGCAGTAAAGCAACGAAGAAGTCGCAAGCACCGAGACTTGTACAGGAAATAACATTACAAGGTACTGGTCGGGCGTGAGGTGATTTTCGCTCTGCAAAGGAACTAAGATTGGCAAGTCTTGGTAAGTGGACATGTCTCGAAGGTGCATTTCTTGAGTCCAGTATACGCACACAATACGGCCAGAATTTGGAGACAAGAGGCCGGGCGAGCTTCTGGATCCAGTTAAGTCAAGCCGTCTCAATCCTCCATGGGAGATGTTACGAGACATCTTTTACCCCAATGCTGTCTCGTCTCGCTTGACACCACGTTGGAGCAGCTGGAACATACCTATACTGAGTGAAGGGGGTTTCTACGGCACCTTCACTTCCATAGCAACATCAGTCACTAACATATAGGAAGTGACTGTCGCGTTATCTTATAAGAACCGAAAAACAGCAATACTTCAAACAAACTCACAGCGATCCCAGAACAACAATCACCAGACAGCATAACATTGAGCGTTCTCCCTTCAGACACATAGTTCCCACAAGACTTGCAAACCCTCAACACAACAACAACCATGCGTTTTACCACTCTCACCCTCGCCACGCTCGCAACCCTCATCTTACCATCTCTCGCCGGTCCAGCAGCGTACGGGATTTGCCAAGCTGGCTGCTCTGCCGTAGTCATGGTGAGTTTTCTTCTCTCAGCTCGAGAAATATTGATCACCTGCTAATCCTGAATCTAGGCCTGTTATGCCGCTGGAGGTGCCACATGGGGTGCCGCCTTGGGAGCTACAGCCCCGCCAACTATCGTTGCTTGCAATACCGCTTACGGAATTTGCTATGCAGCTTGCCATGCCGCGATCTTTGCGCCAACTCCATGAATGGGAATGTGGAAGGATGTATGCGGGCGAGGAAGCAGGGAAGGGAAGCGGAGGCTGTGAGTGCGAAGAACATTGGGCATACCTGCCTGCCTGGCTGCTAGCTGGTGCTGGGTTGTTTGATGGGCGCGCCAACTGGAGACCAGGAGAGGGCTGCGAGCTTCAGTCACTCACAGACATGCTTGTGGCGAGTAGGGAGTGGCTTCTGCGGCGTGCTTGCTGTTGTCATGAAGACAACTCAAGGTGCAGCCATCTCAGGAGGTACACCTTCCGGCACAGCGTAGGATGTAGTACTCGGAAATACAGGGCGAGGATGTATATCTTGGTGCCATCGTTTCACTAGTTCTACTAACTTAGGCCAATCGTGAATTAAGCGATGGCAGTCGAGTAGCTCATCACAGTGCTGAAGACGACGTTGGGCGTTGAATGTCTCGTAGTGACTCCAGGCGGACCGGCCACGTTCTACTCGAGGAGTGGACTTCATGGGGTCCACTGGATATCGATTGATGATGTTGTTGTTGTTGGGCGACCAGGATGCCAGCGTTGCAAAGATGACGTGTTTTGCACAGTATCACGTGACGCAGAAATGTGTGGGAAGACACTGGTAGCTTCTATTCACTTCTAGTCGGCGACGGAGTGGAAGACGAGCCCGGTCAGAGTCCACTGGAGCATTCATGACAACACAAGCGACATAGTATCCACCCGAACACAGACTCCATTTTGCGAACTGCTTGTTTTGTGTTGCGGCTCCCAAATTCATCGCTCGCGCCGATCCTCAAACTTTTTCCTCAACCACACCTGAAGAAACATACAAACACTCACTAGCTCGAATACTTTTGCGCCCCCACTCCACACCACACACCGATCTACTATACACCACCCACCACACCACACCATACCATACGACATCGCCCACCATGTCTGTCGTTGGGTGAGTGCACTACTCTACACCTTCGGATGCGACATTGCCAGACGGCCGCCAGCTAACCACGAAGTGTTCCAGATTGGATTTCGGTACGCAAAACAGCGTAATTGTGAGTTTCGCCCGCCAGCGCAAATGCCTTTCAATGAGCATCGCTGACCACTTCTCCTCCGTTCCAGGCTGTCGCTCGCAATAAGGGTGTCGATGTTATTACGAACGAAGTCTCGAACCGCGCCACACCGTACGTCTTCCGCCTGCTCCACCACCCACCCACCCACCCACCATCTCCCACCGCCCGCCCACTAACCCTTCCACAGATCGCTCGTGAGCTTTGGCTCAAAATCCAGATTCCTCGGCGAGGCCGCGAAGACGCAAGAAATCTCGAATCTCAAAAACACCGTCGGCTCCCTCACACGACTCGCCGGCCGCAATATCAACGATCCCGATGTACAGATTGAGCAGGAGTTTGTTTCGGCGCCGCTGGTCGACGTCAATGGCCAGGTCGGCGCCCAGGTCACATATCTGGGGCAAAAGACGATCTTCACCGCCACCCAGCTGATTGCCATGTTCTTGACAAAAGCCCGTGAGACCGCATCGAAAGAGTTGAAACTACCGGTCAATGATATGGTCATTGCTGTGCCGGCATGGTATACGGACGCGCAGCGCAGAGGCATCATCGACGCCGCGGAGGTAGCAGGGCTCAAGGTGCTTCGTCTGATTAACGAGACGACCGCGACTGCGCTCGGATACGGCATCACCAAGCTCGACTTGCCAGGCCCAGAGGAGAAGCCCCGACGAGTTGCGATAGTCGACATTGGCCACAGCAACTACACTTGCTCTATCTGCGAGTTCAAGAAAGGAGAGCTCAAGGTCATCTCGACTGCCTACGACAGACATTTCGGAGGCCGCAACTTCGACAAGGTCATCATCGAGCACTTCCGCCAAGAGTTCAAAGAGAAATCGAAGATCGACATCTACGAGAACCCCAAGGCACGCGTTCGTGTGGCTGCCGCAGTGGAGAAGCTAAAGAAGGTTCTTTCTGCAAATGCCATGGCACCCATCAACATTGAATCGCTGATGAACGATGTCGATGTCCGTGGCATGTTGAAGCGTGAGGAGCTGGAGGAGTTGGTGAAGCCACTTCTTGACCGCGCACACATTCCTCTCGAGCAAGCGTTGGCGGAGGCCAAGCTGACGAAGGACGACATTGACTATGTCGAGCTAGTTGGTGGCTGCACGCGTGTACCAGCACTCAAGTCCATCATTCAAGGCTTCTTCGGCAAGACCCTCAGCTTTACCATGAACGCAGACGAGGCCATCGCGCGAGGATGTGCCTTCAGCTGTGCGATTCTGTCACCAGTCTTCCGTGTCCGCGACTTCAGTGTGCAAGACATTGTGAACTACCCGATCGAGTTCACCTGGGAGAAATCACCGGACATTCCAGACGAGGACACGAGCCTCACTGTCTTCAACAGAGGCAATGCGCTGCCATCGACCAAGATCCTCACATTCTACCGAAAACAGCCGTTCGACTTGGAGGCCAAATACGCAAAGCCCGAGGGATTACCAGGCAAGATGAACCCGTGGATAGGTCGTTTCAGCGTCAAGGGTGTGCAGGCAGACACCAAGGACGACTTCATGATCTGCAAGCTAAAAGCCCGGCTCAACTTGCACGGTATTCTGAACGTGGAGCAGGGCTATTATGTTGAGGAGCAGGAGATTGAAGAGCCTATTCCAGAGGCCAAGGATGGTGACGTGAGTACAGCCCCGAGTTTGCCTGTTGCGTTTTTTTCGACAGAAGAGAAGGAAGCGGCCACGATGATGACTACGGCGCAACCTCAGAAATTGCGGCTTGGCGCAGACGAACGCGTGGCGAAACGCCTGAAAACGGAACCATTGCTGACAAATTCCCAACAACAGGCAATGGACACCGACAAAGCCAATGGCGAAGCTACAGCGCCCAAGACTCGCAAGGTCAAGAAGCAAGTCCGCAAGGGTGATCTACCACTCTCTGCCGGCACAGCATCGCTTGACCAACAGCAAAAGGATCTGCTTCTCGAGCAGGAAGGCCAGATGATTTCGGAAGACAAACTTGTCGCCGAGACTGAAGATCGCAAGAATGAGCTCGAGTCGGAGATCTACTCGATGCGCGGCAAGATTGACGAGCCATACACCAGTAACGGCTACGCAGACTTTGCCAGCGATGACGAGAAGGCCAAGGTTCGCGCTAAGTGCGATGAACTTGAAGTAAGTTGTAGCAGTCCCTGAATTACTGGTTCATATAGTTATGCTAACATGATGCTCGCAGGACTGGCTGTATGAAGATGGCGAAGACGCCAAGAAAGCACAGTATGTCGCCAAGTTCGAGGAACTTCGCGCATCTGCCGCACTCATCATTTCTCGCTTCAACGAGAAGCGCCAAGAAGAAGAGGAGGCTCGCAGGAAGATCGAGGAAGAGGCTGCTGCCAAGCGAAAAGCAGCAGATGACGCTCGTCGAGCAGCGGAGGCCGAGAAGAAGAAGGCCGAGGAGGAGGCCAAGAAGGCTGCAGGGAAGGAGAGTGACGCAAAGCCCGACGAGGAGATGAAGGATGCTCCTGCTGAAGCCGAGGGTGAGAAACCGGCTGATGTGGAGGAGGCTGCTTAGGTGTCGAGTGAACTTGCGACACCAGGCGCATTTCCTTATGTCCTCGAGGGTTGTTGTCGAAGTGAAGACGAGACGACCAAGGATAAATGCATAGATGTGGACTCGACTCTGATGTCTACCGGGGGAGACAGGCGAATGCTTGGTAATGACAACTCGCATAGCTATGAGAGATGGATTTGCATGATAAAAGAAGCTTCTTTGAAATTTCGACCGACTGCGTCTACTACATCTTGCGTCTTTTACCTTGACTATTGTGAGAGCTGCCATGGTTGCATGGCGACTGTAGCAGAACGAGACGCATTGGAATACAAGACCATCACACATGAGCTGTATTCTGTGACTTTGCAAGATTTCACTCTCCCCCCGCCGTCGACATCGTCTTCGTCGTCGTCAATGTCGGCATCATCACCATCCTCGCCAACTCCATCGGAACGCTCAATCCCGCAGAATTTCCTATACATCCCCACCAAGCCATGAACCATTGCATTCCTCCTTCTCTACCTCCCCTTTCTTCTTCTCCACCTCCACCACCGTTTTTCCCAAGTCGACGTGTTGATGATGATAATGATAAAATCTCCGCAACAGCTTCTTGCGTTCTGCAAGGATGAATGAAATATACGGGTTTTCCTGTTGTGGGATGATCGATGAGCGAGAGGAGTATTGTTGAGGAAGAGGAGGAGGAATGTTGGAGGTGGGTGAGGAAGGGGTCGGGGTCATTATCACTATCGTCATCATCATTATTGTTGTCGTCATCTGGAAGTGTGATAGGTGGTGGTGGAGGTTTGTGAATGTAGAGGATTGGAACACGGTAGGTGGGGGAGTAGATGATGTCGTAGGTTATTGTTGTTGCTGGGTCTGTCGATGGATGTGTTGTTGTCGGGGGGAATTTGGGGAGGCATTCGGGATCTTCTTCTTCTTCTTCTTCGATGGCTTGTTTGTCGTTGATGCTCTGGCTTTGAGCTTGTTGAGTTTCTGGGACTTGATGTTGTTGAGGAGTTGTATCTGGTGGTTTCGTCGCCCTTTTGCTGCAAACGGAAAGTCGTCTTGTAAGTCTTAGGAAGTGGTTCAGACTAGAAGGGAGGTTCTGGCTTCTGATAAGAGTCACATCTTGCCAATCACAATTTTTTAGTTGAGCAGTATGCTTGAGAGTCTGGAAATGTTGTGCGAGTTCTTCGATGGCTAATTGAAATTGTGCTTCGTCCATGTCGTTTATTTGGTTATATAGTAAGGTAGCTTCACAGCCGGTGGAGCTGAAGTCATGGCCAAGAATATGCCAAGGCTCACGTGACTGTAGTGAATCCATTCTCTTCACTCTTGAGACTTTACTCTTCCTTTTCCCTTCGCCCAACCAATAATCGACAGCGTCGATCCTGTTCATGGCCATAGATGGTCATGACCATGAAACAGCCAATGCTCGTGTCGTCTATGTACATGTGGACGGTATTTGCCACCGGCCTGTTTCCATGCCTCGCGAAACCATACCGACAACAATGCTACCACGCGCCCGCCACGCGCCAGCATTCCTCGGAGCACTTTATCAGGCTTTTGTGGCACAAGAGAGCATGGCATGGACCATCAGATGTGAAGGCGAGGCCGTGGTTAGCATTCCATCTGCGCGTATGCTCGGAATAACAGCATATGTGTCGATACAAGTTAGGTCGAGCGCCGCTGTGCTTTTGGCAGTGGTGCGCCCTCTTTCACTTCATCTGACTCTCATAATTGTCCTTCAATCATGGCTAGTTTCAGTCTTGCAGTAGCGGTGCTTCTCAGCTCGATCGCCAGTGCCCATCCACCCTGGTATCATCCACATCCTCCAGCTGTTCACAACGATACCTGTCGCGAGGCAGCCCCATACGTCTCAGCTTTGCGGAGTTACAATGCTGCAAGCTCATTGTGTTCTTCAGTTCTCGGACTTACTGCAAGTGGGCTGATTCTACGCAGGATGGACTACTCTAACGTCTGCTCTAGGCAAAAACTGTGATCAAAACATCTACGAAGCATGCTTATTTCACAATGAATCGGACGAGTAATGCAGCCACTGTAACACTCACGGCTAGCGCTTCGGCCATCGTACTGCCCGCTGTCACCATGACAGGAAACAGCTCGACCACAACTGTCTATTCGAACAACACCATCGTAATTACACGGGATCGGTCGACAACTCGTGCTCCGACTAGCACCTCATATACCACTGTCATCTCAACGACCACGATCTGCGGCAACTCGACTGCTGCTTTGAACGTGACTGCTGCTTCGAACATGACCGCTGCTTCGAACGTGACCGATAATGTCAGGCGTCATTTTGGAGGCTGGGGAGGAAAGCCACACTGGCATCCGGACTTTCATAATGGTCCCGACCCTGACTGGGAACACCCGAAGGATCTTCCTCCAGCACTCGAAGGAGCCGCTGTATCTGCAATCTCGTCCGGCTGCAGCTGCATGAGCCTGGAGCCGGAGACATCTACAATTACGACTTATACAACGATGTCATCCAATTACACCCGACTAGACTTGGTAACCGCTTCAGCCACCATCCAGCCATATCGTACTTCCGTCAACACGACAACCATTCGTCCTGTGGTAACGCGGACAGTCACAGCTACTCGAACTGTCCAGTCCTTGGTTACGGAGACCCCGATTGTCACCTCCACTATCCTTGAAACGACTACAGTATTGATCGGGCAACAGTTTGGAGCACCAACTGTTGTGCTCGCAAGGCCAACTGCCATCACAGGAGTGGACAGCGACGGTCTAGCCACAAAAGACTTTGACGACGAGCGTTACCCCATTGAGCTTCCTTTCAAGCTTGAGGCCTATGGTATACGAAGCAGTCGTGTAATGGTCTCCGTCAATGGCTGGATAGCACTCAGTAGGGATAGTGGATCGGTCGACCACTACTCGTTCGTGAATGCTCAGCTGCCACGAATGAATACGGATGACGATTATGGTCTTCCCGACACCGCCTTTTTGCCTTACTGGAACGACCTTTTCGTGGCACAGGGCACAGCACAAGGCCTCTACTACGAGATTGGAGGTGAAGCGCCAAACAGGAATGTTTCTTTCGAATGGTATACGAGTCTGTACTCGCAGCCCCTCGGCTACTACCACTTCATCGCCACGTTCCAGGAAGCTAAAGCCGGGGCTGTGGTCTACACTTATTATCAGGCGAATGGTGAAGTGCCATCGAACACGCAAAGATATGGCACTATTGGCGTGCAGAGTTTTGTGGACGACAAGTCTGCACAATACTCCTATAACCGGCTGATCGCACCCGGCTTGGAGATCACTTATGATCCGGAGAAGAATTTGTTCTTGCGCACTAATTCTGTCAACTGTGTACTGTCGAGATGAGTATCTGATTAGTGGCTGAAAGAGTAGAGGCGACCCTTTGTACCTCATAATCTGAAAACAGTCTGGCCCCGTTTGACATGCTTTTCTTTGTTCGTCCAGATCATATTGACTTCCCCACGCAGACACTCCACCATCGACAGTGTACCACTATCAACTATGTTCAGCCTGGCGACCTCGACAGGCGCGTTCCTGCTCCTTGCAGGCTCAGCGATCGCTCAGCGTGCAGATGGACAATTCTGGCCCTGCAACCCGCTCTTCAACGCTACTGGCGCATGCCCCCCGAACCCAGGCCTGCCAACTAACAAGTACGAGATTGACTTCACGAAGATCAAGTCGATCCCCGACGACTGGACCATTTCCAACTATGCCACGATCAACTTTGGACCCGATGGCGCGGAGTTCACATTCAACAAGCGGTATGATGCACCTCAGCTTTGGACCAACTTCTTTATCTTCTTTGGAAGGGTCGATGTGGAGATGAGGGTTGCCAATGGAACCGGCATGATCTCTAGTGCAGTGTTGATCTCGGACGATTTTGACGAAATAGGTATGCCAGGCACGATGCTCAATACCATCATCGTTCACTGACAATCCATCAGACTTCGAGTTTTCTGGCAACAACTTTGGTAACCCCTCATTCGCAGCCGGTAAAGGCCAAAACAACTACTTTGGGTGAGATGTGACTCCGATTCATCCTCATCGTACTGCACAGCACGCAGGCTAACTATTGTATGTATCCGTGTAGCAAAGGGCTGACTGGTAATTATGACCGTGGCTCCTGGTTTGACGTCTCCCGCCCACAGGAAACTTTCCACAAATACAGTGTCGAATGGCGTAAAGCATACACCAACTGGGAAGTTGATGGCAAAGTGATCCGCACCTTCAACTACGCAGACTCGTCGGGAGACAAAGGCAACTACCAATATCCTCAGACACCTTCAAAGTTGCAGCTTGGTATTTGGGCTGGAGGTGATCCTGGACAGAATTCGGGAACCATGAGCTGGGCCGGAGGCATGACGGATATTTTTGGTGGTCCATACACGATGTTCGTCAGGAAGGTGACGATTCACAGCTACAATCCCGCTTACGCCTACAACTACACCGACCAGTCTGGGAAGTGGGAGAGTATCCAGCTCGTGCAGGATCCAGGTGCGGAGACAAGCAACGTCAGTGTCACAGTCAAACCGCCGAGTGTGGATATCCCAACGAGCATTATTTCTTCGGACCTCAGCTCCTCCACCTCTTCCGTTTTTTCGGATGTCAAGAGTAGCACGACGATATCATCAAGTGTCGTGTCATCATCATCTTCATCGTCATCGTCATCATCGACGACGACAAGCAAATCTGCCACCACGAGCACTCAATCACGCCCCACAACCTCTACAGTCAGCTCCACTACCACTACAACCACCAAACCAAGTTCCACCTCCACTTCTGCGACCACAAAACCAAGTCCCACATCCACCACTGCAACCACCAAACCCAGTTCCACCTCGACTACCTCCAAACCCACGTCGACAACAACATCCAAAAGAGTGACCAAAACGATCACCACCACCAAAATCATCACCAAAACAGCCACGTTGAAGGGCTACAACGGAAGGAAAACTACCACGGTCAAAACCCTCACGTACACCTCGACGTACAGAGTCGTCGGTACGAGCACTGTGGCAGGGGGTTGGTGGAATCGTTGGGGTGGAAATTGGAATGATGGTTGGTGGACGACTGATGCGCATGGGAAAGCAGAGTATGCCGGATCGTGGAATGGAGGGGCGCCGAAGGGGTATCGAGAGTGAGAGATGCGTTTGTCTTTTTGAGAGAGGGAGGGATAGGGGCGAGGGAGAGGGTAATCTAGGTTGGGCTTGGACTTGTCTATATAGTGCTTGTATATCAATTTTCCGTCTCGTATCAAGCTCGCAGACTCGATGAAGTTGAGAGAATACTTTCGGATATGTAGTGCTACTTCATACAACGCTGTGGTCGAAGAGCTTAGGCCTGGCTCAGGGGCACTTGGCTCTTGCCGCCGCAGGCTGTCTCTAATCTGAGCTGCGTGGTCTGCAGTACAAACGTGAGATACATATTGAGTATAATATCTGGACTTACCACGCCGCCTTCTCCTGTCTGCATATTCTGACGGTAATATAGCCTGAGTTCGCTTACAGTAGCATAGACAATGAAGAAAACATGGAAAGAGAGAAGGGGAGAGCGAGCAAAAATATTAAATTTCCTCCCTGAACGATAAGAATCTAACTAAATCTATCAAATACAAGGACCCGTCTATCACTTCTTTCCGCGTATTTTAGTATAATACAAAACATACGGCTGAAATCTGTCCTTCTTATCCCAAATCGGCTGCTGAATATCCGCAAAGTTGTTAGTGCTGACAACCTTCCTCGAATCGTTAATGAGGCGAAATCCGCTTCCTTCGACCGCACCTCGCACACCAGCGATATAATGACCAGCGCCAATTTCATTTCCATGATGCGCGACCATTCCTGAGAAACGATATCGCACTTGAGCGGTGGGGTCGGCGAGATATTCGGATAAATCCAAGATTTCGGGAAAATCGTGATCGGTCATGACTTTGAATTCGTTACCGTAAAGATCTAGCGCAGTTCGTGTGAGCTGTATGACGAGGACGTCGGGGCAAGATGTGAGTCGGATGTAGCGTTGTTGGGCCGGTGCCGTGTAGCCTGGGCGCGACTGTGCTCTCATGCAAGCTGCGCTGCTGCAGGTATATGGCAATAGGTCGGGGTCGAACATGTAGTTTTGGCGAATGAGTTGCTCCACGTTGAGGCCCAGAGCAGGAGTGCGGAGATCGATGGGCCCGAGGCCGAAGCAGTCTGTAACGCTGTGGATGAGCGTTGTGAGGCCACAGGCAACGCAGTCGAAGAGATGGTCTTGTCCAAAGTAAAAGACTTCCTCTACGCTGGCTCGCTGGGCAGGGTCTGAGACTGTCAGAAGCTGTGTGCGCAGAAAGTCAATATAGCAAAACGGGTCGTTTTGTTCTGAATCGTGGTAATCTCCGAGAACTGGATCGTCGGCAGCGATGGTCCTCTTAGCAGCAGCGTGGATGTCAGCGGTTGATATGGTTTTAGTTGACCTCGTTTGATTCCCATTCCAGTAGCTTTGCACGAAGCTCTGAAGACCGCATACCATACACTGCCTCTCAGTCTGCTGGCAATCTCGATGAAGGTTACCAAGCAAGTGGTATATCGGCGGTGCGTGGGCAACACATTGGAGAGTGGCGATCCAGTAGCATCTCCAGCTATCGATGTTCTTCAGACCTTTGGACTCCCTCGACCGTAAGATCAACGTGTCTTTGACGGGGAAGTGGGCATCTATCTTGTTGGTTCGAACGAATTCGGGATTAATGATCCGCCCTGTACTGATTCGGATGCCCCCATTTTTACCGGTTAATGTCGTGCCAGCGGGAATTCGTGCTGCGGTTCGCAATCTTTGTAGCTCTCTACGATGTCTGGCCCCGTCTTTTTGAACTGCTTGAATCCGTGCGAGATCTGCTGCTGCATCTGAGAAGGACTTCGGCGGCGTTCTCTGACCTGCGTTTGTCGCCGCCCTGGTGGTGAAGGTGGTCCTCGGCTTCGTCGCCCTCGCAGGTGGTGCCGTGGGGGCCTTGGGGGCCATGACAGCAGTGGTCCGGATTCTGCGTTCAAACCGTTCGACCAGAGAGGGAGATTTTGAGGATTCGGTGATGCTGGTTGGTCTATTGATTCGTATTGGCTTCGATAATCTCTAGCGGGGAAATTTTAAAGTGAATAACACTTTTATCTTGGAAATTTCTTTGTTCCAGATGCATCTCGGGGCAACTTATGTTTTTTTGTTATTTCCGGATCTGTCAAATTTCTTTTGTAAGGTCAAAGATAGTTAATAAAGAGCTGCGTTGCCCGTTGTCTAGATGACTTCGAGAGACTTGGAGAAATGGTGTAGTGCCTCAACTAACAGATCTCTGCGGCCAGTTATCACAACCTATTAGGGTTCGTACTGTCGCTGCAGTGATCTCCTACCCACCTTTGTCTACCTTTGTATACCTTTGAGTGGCTTTGCTGGCTCTGGGTCAAACGCTGACCCTGCTCGTTCCGTTATGTAGGCTCTGGCTGTATGAAGAACACGCTCCGCATTACCTTCCAGATAATCAGCCCTGATCTAGACGTGGCATAGCTTGAGCAGCATGTTCTAGAGCGACTGTTCGAAGTAGGGCACATAGAAATCTTCTCAGGCATGGTAGAAGCGCCTAGTAAATAAGCCTTAGTATTGCTTCAGTTGCTTTTCGTAGTCCTTCTCTTCGAATAGACAGTCTCTGAGTAGCCAACGGGACATGGCCAGTAGAAGACATATAACACGAAAGGTAAGGTTTAGAGTAAAGGTCCAAGGAGAGTACAGATAAGGTAATCTTTCTAAACAAACTTACGCTAGCCTGTTTGCTTGTTTGCGTCTCTACTGATCACGCTAGCTACTTCTAGACCTAATTTGTATTGAATATATAAAATAGGTCATACTAGTAGAACTGGGTATAGCTACCAGGTAAGGTTCGATAAGGTTTGCGCTAGTCCCGAAGTATTTCTATATCAGAGGTGAATAACAAGACTAACAGCAAGTTTTCGTGTTGGTTACTTCGTGTAGATACTAGAGGGAGAAATCGCTCCGGGACGTTGTAAAATGTGGTTGGTTTGTTCATCTACAGAACTCACTCCTTATACAGGGTATAATATGCTCTAGAGCTATAATTCCCATCAAGCCTCTGTTGTAGCCGTCCAAAAAAAGATTCCAGTTGCCAAGTGACCTTGTTCATGCTACTTTTCAATGCATAGGGGCACTTCGTGCTCAGCACTCCTCCTCATCCCACTCAGCGTCGACATCTGCCCAGCCCATTTGCCACCGCTCTCCTCCAAAGTCACCATTTGTCCTCAGTGCTCGAGCCTTCTGTGCATCTTCGCGCCAGCAACGTGCCGAGTAGTCGTCACCAACAGAGATGAGATTGCCCTCTGTTGTCCATGCCAGGGAGGTAACCTCCTTTGAGTGTGCGCCAACCAGTGCTGTGCCCTGTTCATATATCGGTACATCGGAACCGGAAGCTCGCTGTGAGGCCCTTGCTGGTGCTGGAAGACCATAATCCTCCTCATCCTCCTGGTCGTCTTGAGAAGGTCGCTCTCGTTGAGGAAGATGTCGCTCATCGGTTGGAAATACCACTGGGCAATTGTTCGAGCTACCGACAGCGAGCATCTCGCCTTTGCCGCCTGCTGCAGGCCGCAATGCAGCCTTGATGTAAAAGGTGGCCAGTCGCAGCTGGGGATGCTTGAAGCCGTAGAGTGGGCCCAGGCCCGGCATTGGCTCCTTCAACATACGACGCCTGCTTGATCCCGAAGACATCTCCGGCGCATTACCGAGGACGATCTGATTCAAGGAATATGCATATACAGTCCAGTCTCTGCAAACGGTATAGAGTCTGCTGCCATCGCCCGAGAGCGCCATGGCATTGATGCCAAAGTTCCGCTTACTGCCATGTGCAGCGGGTACGGGAGTGCTTGAGACAGGGACAGGTGCTCCTCTTCGTGCCGACATGCCAGCATTACGCACATCCCACAGCTTGACGGAAGCGTCAACCTCGCTCGAAGTGATGATCATATGTTCCCGTCCATTGGGCAAGTGGTGAAATGATGTGATGGACAGCTCATCCCGCTGACCTGAGTTGTAGCTTCGCTCGTCAGACTTATGACCATAAGCGACTTCAAGCGTCTTGCCATAGCGTGTCTCTGGTGAAACTCCGCCACTACGGCTCTTCAGAGATGTCCTGAAGTTCTGTACAGCCGACTTGCCGCCACATCGCAGATCCCACAGCTGGATGCTCCCGTCGCGAGAGCTGGTTGTGATCATGTTGTCGTCAGTAGGCTGGAAGCGGACTTGTTTTACACTGCTTTTGTGGCCACTGAGGATACATATTGTTCGTTGGGATTGCATGTCGACCACACGAGCAGTTTGATCACCACTAGCTGTTGCCAGAATGTAGTCGTCTGAGCTGAAAGCAATGTCCATCACAGCATTGCTGTGCACCTTGATTTTCAAGTGTAGCTGACTGAATTCTGCGGCGAGAGATGAGTCCATGATGTGCACAGAGCCTTCCTCGTCACCTACGGCTACGAGCGGATTCGTATTGCACGCCGTGGTGCAGAAGGGCAATGCTGGACCACTCCCAAAGACTCGTGAGTCTTGTGGAGTGGTGACAAAGTCCGCAGTCTCTGCTCGCCAGTCGACACCGTGGTCCACGCCGCGGAAGCCTTGGGAAAGTGCATCGAAGCCGCCGAAGCTTCTCTCCATAATACGGCGCGATGGACCGGGTCTACGCAAGCGTTGAATTTGTTTCGGGCGTGGTTCCAGCTTTCGCAGCAGGTCTGGCAAAGTCTCCGCTTCAGAAAGCTCCCCGTCGAATATGTCAATAGGCTCTGCTACCTGTCCATGGCGCAGTGGCGAGGACTGCAGTGGCGAACTGTGAATGTCTGCAGAGAATTTCCGTCTTTTCAATGGTCTGGCACAGCTGGAAGAGTACTCTGGACCCGGCACGAAGTCATCGACGACCCGAACATCGCCAGCTGCTCGTCGATTGACGCCATTCCTGGTGATGTCTCGTAATTGCCGGCCTGCTTTGCTGGTGCGGCTGCCTCTTGTCGAGACGGACTTCTGTGGCTGGAAGAACTTTCTGAACCTCCTGGGCGTAATGGTCGGGAGGCCTTTGGGCTTCTGCGTGCTGTAGGCATTGGACGATCTGCTCTGCGGTCTTGGGGGCGATGACTGGAAGTTCTCTTTCTGGAAAGCGATCTTGTGGTGTTCGAAATACTGGCTCTCTTGAGATGACGGAGGCGGTAAATCCGCCATGGTGGAGTGTACCTGATGTAGTAGAGTCGCGGGACGATGGTGAGGATGTAGAGCTGCGAAAGACAGAGGGCAGGAAGCAGACGGACAAGGGAAGTGCAGGTGCAGGTGGCAGGTGCAGCTATTTTACGTTGCAGAACGCGAAAAGAAGGCGCGCGACCGCGACGACGCGCTTAAGGTTTGCTCCGCTCTCGGGTATCGGCCCGAACAGCTTGAGATTCTCCGACGGCAAGGGTCTGCATCTGAAATTCTTTCGACGGAAGCTTGCCGGTCTTGCGCAACGCACAATCGATCTGCTTGCTGGTCGATATCACCATTGTACCCTTCTTTGACATGGCACCGGTCAAGAGAAAGGCCGTGACGGACGAGCGGCCCAGCAAGAAAGCAAAGCCGGCAGACGTCAAAGAGGTAAAAGAAGGGAAAGACGTGCAGCCCGACCGCACGGAGGCGCGCAAAGAAGAGAAGAGAAATGCCAAAGAGAAAAAGGAGCGACTGGCACGCGGCGGTGCGGAACCCGGCGAGAAGAAGGCGCCGTTAAAGTCGATTCTGCAGCAGGAAGAGAAGGCGTTTCCTCGTGGTGGTGGTAGTGTATTGACGCCGATCGAGCGAAAACAGATCGAAGCGCAGGCCGAACGCGATGTCCTGTTCGAGCAGGAAACGGGCCAGAAGGCCGAGGCCAAGGACGATGATGGAGAGTTGTTTGATAAAGTCGACTCTGCACCCGCGAAGAAGAAGCGCAAGACGACGCGAAAGGGCGATGGATTGCCGCAGGTCGAGGGAAGTGGTGTGAAGATCTCAGGATTGAGCTACAAGACGCTGGCGGTGGGTAGCGTTGTGCTGGGGCGAGTGACGGCTATCACGGGCAGAGATGTTGCGCTGGCACTACCGAATAATCTGACAGGTTATGTGCCAATCACCGCCGTGTCTGAACGACTGACTGCGCGCATCGAACGAATGCTGGACGATGCCAAGTCTGGTGCTGATGAGGACGATGAGGATGACGAAGACATCGATCTGAAGCAGCTGTTCCATGTTGGACAGTGGCTCCGAGCGACCGTGACTTCGACTGGCACGGACCCCGCAGAGGGAAAGAGTAAAAAGCACATCGAGCTGTCCCTCGATCCAACTACGGTCAATGGGGGCCTGCCCGAAGACAATGTAGTTGTCAACAGTGTCGTGCAGGCTGCAGTAAGAAGTGTCGAGGACCATGGCCTGATCATGGACCTAGGCTTGTCAGACGAGAGCGTGAAAGGTTTCGTGAGCAAGAAGGAACTCGGATATGCATACGACCTGGACAAGGTGCAAGAAGGTCAAGTCATGCTGTGTCTTGTTACAGGCAAAGGTAGCAACGGCAAGGTCCTGAAGATTTCTCCAGATCCAAGCCGAATGTCACTTGCGCTTGGCGACAAGAAGCTTCCAACCATAAGTGATGCTCCATCAGTGGATGCGATCCTGCCTGGTACTGCTGTGGATGTTCTCATCACCGAGTCTGGGCCTTCGGGCGTTGTGGGCAAGATTATGGGCATGCTCGATGTGACTGCCGATGCTATCCATTCGCAGGCCATTGGGCTGGAGGAGAAGGACATGAGCAAGAAGTATAAAGTGGGAAGCAAGACACATGCAAGAATCGTGTTCGCGATACCAGAAGACGATGGCGCTCGACGTGTCGGCATGTCCTTCCTTGCTCATACTTTAGCTCTTGTACCAGCATCGGACAGGCTCCCCGACATTTCCACCAAATCCTTGAAGACACAGGCCGCTGAACTCGGGCAGCTGCTGCCAATGTCGTCGGTCGTGGAAGATGCCAAGATTACACAGGTTTCACAAAACAAAGGTCTATACCTCAAACTCTCCGCCAAGCACGGCCGCGACGAACGTTCGGTTACTGCATTCGCACACATCTCGCAGATTTCAGACAAGCGGATTGAATCGTTGTCTTCGACCTCTGGACCATACACGATCGACTCTGCTCACAAAGTCCGTATCATCGGATACAGTCCAATCGACAACATTTACTACGTATCATTGAAGCAGTCTGTTCTCGACCAAGCTTTCCTCCGTTTGGACGATCTCACTGTGGGCGCGGTAGTGAATGGCACCGTAGATAAGATTATCCTGGGCGGCGCTACAGGCCTTACAGGCATCCTCGTCAAACTCAGCGACAACATCACAGGTCTGGTGCCAGAACAACATATCAGCGATGCACAGTTGAAGAACCCAGAACGTAAATACCGCGAGGGGTTTCCTGTGAAGGCCAGAATCCTGTCCGTAGACACAGAGAAGAGGCATGTTCGCCTTACGCTGAAAAAGCAGCTGGTCGATGATGCCAACGAGGAAATCTGGAAGGCCTATCAAGGCCTCCAGCCAGGCATGGAAAGCAAAGGCACTATCATCAAGCTGCATCCCAACGGTGCTGTAGTGCAATTCTATGGCCCCGTCCGAGCTTGGCTTCCGGTTGCCGAGATGAGTGAGACTTTCATCGAGCGCCCAGAACAGCACTTTCGGTCCGGCCAGACTGTCAGAGTGAAGATCGTATCAGTCAGTCCAGATACTGAAGAGATGAAAGTCACATGCAAGGACCACGTCGCTTTTGGTGCAGACCAAGAGCAGGCTTGGGACAAGGTCGCGGGCGGTCAACTAGTGAGTGGAACCGTGACCGAGAAATCGGCTGAGTCTATTTCTCTGGACCTGGAGAGTGGACTGAGAGGCATGATGCGCTTGACACACTTCGTCGATGGCTCTCTCGCTAAGGCAGAGAAAGAGGCGAAGCGTGTTCGTGTTGGCCAGAAGTTAAAGCACCTGCTAGTGCTGGACAAGATTGACAGGAGTCAGACCGTCATGCTTAGCAACAAGCCGAGCCTCGTAGAGGATGCCAAGGCGGGCAACCTGATCAGCACATTTTCAGATGTCAAACAGGGCACCAAGGTGCACGGCTTCGTCAGGAACACCACATCAGATGCCATCTTTGTCGAGTTCGCGAACGGCATAGTGGGGTTATTGCCAAAAAGCCAGATCCTGGCAGAGGCGCTTGACAAGCCTGACTTCGGCGTGCGAAAGGATCAGACACTCAATGTCTGGGTAATGGACACAGATGTCTCCGCAAAGCGCTTCCGCCTGACCATGCGTGAACAGGCTGCAACAGCCGAGCAATCCTCGAACCCGAAGGCTAGCATCGATGATGCTCTCAGCAAGCCAATTGATCCAGCGCTGAAGTCTTTGTCTGACATTGAGCCAGGGAAAGTTACAAAAGCCCGTATTGCCTCTATTCGAGCAACACAGATCAACGTTCGTCTTGCAGACAACGTGCAAGGTCGAGTGGATGTGAGCGAGGTGTTCGATTCGTGGGATGAAATTTCGAACAAGGCTGCGCCGTTGCAAAGCTTCAAGCAAAACGACCTCATCGATGTCAAGGTTCTCGGTATCCACGATGCACGAAATCACCGTTTCCTTCCATTCAGTCATCGGCAAGGCAAGGTACCAGTGTTTGAACTTTCTGCCAAGAAGTCGCGAGTGCAGAAAGACGACAAGTCTCTGCTGGATCTAGAGTCTGTCAAGCCTGGGTCATCTCAGCTTGCCTTCGTCAACAACCACGCTGAGAATTGCGTCTGGGTTAACCTATCGCCAAACGTTCGGGGGCGTGTAGCTCTCATGGACCTTTCGGATGATGTTGGACAGCTCCAGAATGTCGAGAATCGGTTCCGGATTGGCTGTGCGCTGCGTGTCAATGTCAAGGCGGTCGACATCAGTGCAGGTCGACTAGATCTCACTGCCAAGCAGGACAACGCCTCCACACCTCTTGCGCTCAAGGACTTGTCTCCAGGTATGGTTCTCCCGGCGCGAGTGATCAAGGCTACTGAGCGTGCAGTCAGCGTCGAGCTTGCTAAGAACCTGGTCGCTCATGTTCCGCTGGTGGAACTCAGCGATGATTACGATTCCATCAACTTGATGCAGTACAGCAAGAACGACATTGTACGTGCTTGTGTGATCAGTGTGGACGCGCCGAACAAGCGTGCGTTTGTCAGCTTGAGACCGTCCAAAGTGCTAAGCTCAAGCTTGCCCGTCAAGGACGCGCAGATCTCGAACGTTTCGCAGCTCAAGGCTGCGGACATTGTACGCGGTTTCGTGAAGAAGGTCGCAGACAAGGGCGTCTTCGTGTCGCTCGGTGCCGATGTGGACGCACTCGTCCGTATCTCGGACCTGAGCGACCAGTATGTTAAGGAATGGCGCAGCATATACGTCGTCGACCAACTCGTGAAGGGCCGCGTGCTCTCCGTTGACACAGATGCGAAACAGGTCCAGCTCAGTCTAAAGCAGTCTCATGTTGACGGTAACTACGAGCCGCCGCTTGGCATCACAGACCTCGAAGCAGGCATGACAGTCACTGGAAAGGTTCGGAAGGTGGAGGACTTTGGAGCATTCATCGACATCGACAATACTCAGCCACGACTCTCTGGGTTATGCCATAGGAGTGAGGTCGCTGCGAGACGTACCGAGGATGTCCGAAAGTTGTACAGTGCTGGCGATGTTGTGAAAGCAAAGGTATTGAAGGTTGACGTCGAGAATCGGAAGATCAGCCTTGGTCTTAAAGCCAGCTACTTTGCCAATGAGACTGATGATGGCGATGATGAAGATGAGGATAGTGAAGATGAGGACGTTGATATGGATGGCGGTGTCGAACTCAGCAACGATTCAGATGGTGGCGTTGAGATTGACCGAGACGTGCAAGATGCAGACAGTGAAGCCGATGTTGAGGATATGATGGACGTTGATGACGAGCCAGCAAAAGCTTCTGGCGGTCTCAAGACAAGCGGCTTCAACTGGGAGGGGGAAGATCTCGACGCCGGCACCAACGGTGCAGCATACGAATCCGAACCAGAAACAGTAACTACGAAGAAAAAGAAGCGCAAGTCAGAAATCAAAGAAGACCTCACCGGTGACCTCGACAAAAATGGTCCCCAAAGCAACAGCGATTTCGAACGACAACTCCTGGGACAACCCAACAACTCTGGCCTGTGGATCCAATACATGGCCTTCCAACTCCGCCTCAGCGAGATCCAACAAGCTCGTAATATCGCCGAACGAGCTCTCCGAACCATCAACATCCGCGAGAGCGACGAAAAGCTGAACATCTGGATTGCGTTGCTGAACCTCGAAGTCGAGTATGGCGATGATGATGGCGTGGAAGAGGCATTCAAGAATGCAGTACAAGTCCAAGATCCACTTGAGATGCATGAGAAGCTCGCTTCTATATACATCGACAGCGGGAGACATGCCAAGGCAGATGGGATCTTTGAACGCATGATTGCCAATAAAACGTTCCGAGCGAGTCCTGAAGTGTGGCTCAACTATGCGACATTCCTCCTGGAGACTCTCGGAAACGCCGATCGAGCTCGCGCGCTCCTCACCAAGGCTCTGCACAGTGTTCCGACGAATGAGCACCGTCTGCTCACTGCCAAGTTCGCGGCCCTTGAGTTCCGTTCTGTGAATGGAGACGCTGAACGTGGACGTACCATCTTTGAAGGGCTCATGAGTGAGTGGTCCAAGTGGAGTTCCGGTTGGGACATGTGGGTCGATATTGAACGGTCACGCATCTCGACGCAATCATCCGATGACGCCAAGATGGAAGCTGTCGAAAAGACTCGAGAGCTGTTTGAGAGGATTGTGAAACTTCCCATGAAGAAGAGGAGGGCCAAATTTGTGTTCAAGAAGTGGCTGGACTTTGAGAATAAAGAGGGTGCTGCGCAGTATGCTGCTGGCACGAGCAAAAAGGGTAGCAAGAAAACCGGCGGTAGTCAGGCAGAGAGAGTCACGGTTTTGGCGAGAGAGTATGCGCAGAAACTTGAGGATAAAAAAGCTGGTGGCGGTGATGGGGAAGATGACGACGAGTAAGGTCCCTCATGGTGGATTCGTTTCTTTCTCTGGTGTTCGTGGTGTTTTTCGAAGCAGCTATGACTGGGGGGAAAAGTAGATGCACAACGACGTACATTAGAGGTTACATAAAATGAAGGATACACATGGATTATTCTCTCTCTCTCTCTCTCTCTCTCTTTCTGCAATCGAGTTACAAGCTTCTGCAAACCTCAAGATTAGGTGTATTTGCTGTGATATAAAATAGGGTTATTGCCTCTGTCCTTGGAGGGTGAGAGAGAGAGAGAGAGAGAGAGAGAGAGAGAGAGAACGCGGGAGGGAGGGCTTCACTTCAACGGACAGTTGAATTCATGTTTTTACATACGCGCAAAAATCTCGAAGCTTGCAACAAGGGGTATCTCTTCGCTCGTTCATCTGCACACGCTCAAACGCCACGCTTTGTATATATAAGCTAGGTTATGAGCAAGTAGCTCACCATTGCGAAGTCGATCATACTTGTACTGTCAGCAATGTCTTCCTCCATGCTCAGACATCCCTTGTCCAACAACGTCTCTGGCCCTCTGGCACACCTTCTGAGAATCACTCGCTGGTCTTCTTCGATTTCTTCTGCTTCTTCGTAACTCGCTTTTCAGCTCCATCTTTCGCAGGTCCAATTGAATTTGCAGCATCTTCGACGCTGACCTTGCGCTTCGCAGAGCCAGTGCCGTTTTCTGGAACAGCAGCCTCAGCTGCAGAATCAGACTTCTTGGCTTTCTTCTTCTTCGGCCTCTCGGCAATGGCCGCTGGGTCATGGCCCACAGCCTCGTCACCATGCACGAAGCTGTCCCCGCTCTCACGCTTGCGCTTCTTCTCTGCTTTCTTCGCGCGTTTGGCGTCCTCTTTTGCTTTCATACGTAAGGCGACTTCAGCTGCCACTGCGTCTGCATCTTCGAATTCGACTTCCGGGACTGTGTTGGTCTTTGCTCCAGTAGCTTCAGCCGGATGACTAGTTGAGCTTTCTGCACTGTGCTTTGTTGTGCCATTGACATTTTGATCCTTGTTCCTGATGCCAGCGACCTTCTTCTTTTGCTTTGACCGTTGCGTTCTCGCACGAACGATAGCGTACTCCTTCTTCTCTAACGTACTCAACACCGAAAATGGGACCTGGAGCTCGCCATCTTCCCAGAGCAGCATAGCGCCCGATTTGTCGTACTTGGTGTTGGCATCACCCTTCTTATTCTTCTTCGAGGCGGGCGTAGGGGTAGGCTGCGAAGGTGGGAATACAGAAGAAGACTTTGGCTCTTCCTTCTCACTCGTCACGGCTGGCTCAAGCTCTGGCTTGAGGTTGACCTTGACCTCATTCTCCACCACCGGGAGGTCGGGTTTCTCTCGCGCCAGTCTGTAATCCTGTGCAAGCTTCTGTGCTCCCTGTGCACTCTCCAGCATCATCTTGAACTCGGCGTGCGAGGCAGCCGCGCCACGACCCTCCTCAGGCTTCTCAGCCGTGATAGTGGCCAACTGCGAGAAAATACCGCAGTACATGTCCGTCGCACACCTCCAAGCCTCCACAATGGCGTCCATGTATCTCGCGTGTCGTTCGACGTCATTCTTGCCGTCCTCGATTTTCAGGCCGACGTGGAGCTGCTGGACAACGTTGGTGGCAACGGTGATGTACATGCCCTGGTCGGGCAGTCGGTCTCGCGCATTCCGCAGCGTGTCGAACAATGGCTGCGAAGCTGCGAAGGCGGCGTGCGATGTCTTCTGGCGTTTGACCGACATGGTGGTGGCTGCAGGCGAAGGCGCGTCTGCTTCTGCTTGTGTCGGGGCAGCAGTAGGGATGGGCCTTTGTCGTTTCATGTCGCTGCCGATGAGGTGGAATCAGCCTTTCCTTCGGGAGGAGGTTGACGCGACCAGGAACAGCTTGCTCGTTTGTGTCGACAAAGTGAAAGAGAGCTTCCGCCAAGCTTCTCGAACTCACTGCACTTTTAATCCCTGCATGGCGGCAAGGCGGGTCGGGTCGGTAGTGCCTGTGCCGTGGCGGGGCAGCGTATGTGACGGTTCTTAGCTCTACCTTACCTAAACAACCACACTGGGCAACGTCTAGGTACTTCCACCTAGGCACCATCTCTCTGTTTGCTCTCACGTGGCCAGGCTCGATTGTCTACCTTAATACCTTACCTGACCACGTACTTGCCTTAGTACCACAGCACTCCAGCCTGTCACATACAACGAAGAAAACTGCGATCAGACAGCGGACGACCCTACATCACCGTCCGCCGCCGACATGGCGAGCAACACCGTCCCCCAGAACCCCACCTCCCACAATGTCGCCTCCCTCCTCAGCAAACTACAGGACGCCGACAGCGATATCCGCTATATGACCCTCAACGACCTGAATCAGATGTTGATCAATGGCCACCAGACCTTCCTCCAGCACGATTATAACACATGCGCCAAGGTAGTGGAGGGTCTGCTGCATACGCTGAATGACAGTCACGGAGAGGTACAAAATATGGCCATCAAGGTGCTGGGCCCATTTGTAAACAAGGTACCAGAGCCCATATTATGCCCGACGATTGAGAAGGTCAGCAACATCAAGACGGACAACTCCATAGACAATTCCATCCCGGCAATCGCTGTTCGAGCCATCGTGGTTGCCCTTCCCCACCCATCACCGGGCCTGCCACGAAGCCAGAAGGTCAACGAGGCTTACAACGCGGTCAGCAAGGCGCTGATACCGCGTCTTGTTGGCCGTGTGGTCATCCCTTTGCCCAAGCCAGGACCGCCGCCTCCTAAGGGCATGTTGCAGTATGACCTGGAGACTGGCAATGACTCCAACAGTCTCGACCTTCTCCACGCTGTTGCGGTAAACTTTGGGCCGATGCTACAAATGGTGGAAGTGGAGGCGCTTGAACAAGTGACCATGTCCATTGTTGAAAGCGAAAAGTGCGGTACCGTGATGAAGAAGAAGGCAGTCGCGGCGCTGTCTGCTCTGGCCCCATACTTCGACGACCGACTCCTTGCGAATCACATCAGCTACACTATCGAGCAGCTCCGACAGTCCCATCTCACAAGCCAACAGCGAAGACTGTTCATCAACGTGTATGGCAGCTTGGCGCGCAGCATACCGAAGCAGTTTGGTCCATATCTAAGGACACTCGCTCCGTTTGTGCTTGCCCCTTTGAGCCAGGAAGAGCTAGAACAGCAGCGCGAAGCTGAAGCTGAATCAGATGGAGAGCGAGATGTACAATTGGAGGAAGTGCGCGAGTCTGCTCTAGTCGCCATTGCAGCCTTCCTTGAATCCTGCCCGGCAGACATGCGCCCCTACACAAAAGACGTCGCAGAAGCAGCGACGCGTTTTCTCAAGTATGAGCCGAACGTGCTAGATGATGACGACGAGGACATGGACGAGGAGGAAGAAGAGACAGCCGACGACTTCGATGCGGATGAGGACTTCGAGGAAGAGGCTGGCTTTGAAGACGAGGACGACGTGAGCTGGAAGGTCCGACGCGACTCGGCAAAGACACTGTATGCGCTGATTGGTATGCTCGACCCGAAGGAGCCTTCGATCTACGGTCAAATTGCGCCGGCGCTCATCAACCGCTTCAAGGAGCGAGAGGAGAGCGTTCGGACAGAAGTGATCAAAACTCTGGCCTTTCTCATCACGAAGACCGGCGCCTCCGCCGCACCTTCCACGCCAGACTCAACCTCATTAAGCAGGAAGCGGAGGCGAGGCTTCTCGGATTCCCTCGGCTCCGATTTGGAAACTCAGCAGGCACTGATGAACGGCTACGCCTCGCCGTCAACACTAGCACCCACAGATGCGACGAAAAGTTTGGCTAAGATTAACCCTGAAGTAAGTGCCTCTCTGCTACTCTCCTCAATATCGACGACTCCCTTCTTTTGGGCGTGTCTAAGAGAGAGAAATTCCAGTATGTGATGAGCTGACATATATCCGCAGATCGTCAAGGGCGCATCAAAGCTGTTCAAATCTTCGACTCCTGCCACGAAGCAGGCGCTTATTTCCCTGCTGAAAGACATGGTAATAGCACAGCATGGAGGCCTTTCGGATAGTGCAGATCTTGTCATTGCTCCCGTAGTGGACATCATCAACACCGCCGCCTCCTCAGGCTCGAACCTTTCCAACAATGCCGTCAGGATTGAGGCTCTGGTGTTGCTCCGAGCTATTGCTGAGACTCACCCCACCAAAGTGATCCAACCGCATCTTGATATCATCATTCCGGCTGTCATCAAATCTGCAACGGACCGCCTCGCCAAGGTCTCGGGGGAGGCATTCACAACGATAGAGGCCTACATCAAGGCTCTTACCCCACCACGATCGTCTTTGGCGAACAATGGTGATGTGTTGACCAAACTGTTTGGAATCATCACCAACCGTATCACTGCGCCAGAGTCCGATACTGAAGTGCGTCAGAAGGCCGTTCAGGCGCTTGGCTTGCTGATTGGTCGTACGAGTGGCGCCGCAACAGCTCTACTATCAGAAAAGGACCGTTTCGCTGGTCAAGAAATCATCGCAGAGCGCATGAAGAATGAGCTTACGCGCTTGACATGCGTCCGCGCGATAGACACGATGGCAGTGCTGGCTCAATCGCCCACGGATTTCAAGCCTGGATTCGTGGGTGCCGTGGCACTCGAGCTGGGTGCTCAACTTCGCAAGTCAAGTCGTTCCCTGCGAGGGGCCAGTCTCAGCGCCCTCCGCATGCTCGCTGTCAACCAAGCTTCTAGAGAGAGCATTGTCGATGACGCGATAGTGGTAAAGCTCATCGATATGTTCATTCCCCTTCTCATGTCAGGCGATCTGCACATGATTGGTCCGGCTTTGATCGTCCTGGCCTCCTTTACCAAGGGACGGCCGGAGGCTGTCGCTACAGATGCTGTCATCGCCGGCATCTGCAGCATCGTTCGCTCGCCGCTGTCGGGGTCTGCTCTCGACGCTCTCATCGCTTGTGTCGAGTCCATTGGGGAAGCTGGTGTAGGGCGTCAACTCATGACCGCATTACTCGACATCGCACCTGCTGGAGATACCGATGTCACTGGTCAAGTAATTGGCACTTTGTTGGTTTCAGGCGGCGATAGCGTGGGCGTCAAGCTCGATTCCTTCATTCAGGAGCTACGGACCCAGACTGATGAGGCGAAGAGATGTCTCGCTCTGTCTGTTCTTGGAGAGGCTGGCCTGCGTCAAAGCACCCAATCCGCTCTCAAACCCGAGTCCTTCACTCCATACTTTGCAGATCAGTCCGAGAAAGTGAAGCTAGCCGCTGCTGTAGCACTTGGCCGCGCTGGAGCTGGCAACGTGAAAAGTTACCTACCCAAGATCCTTGATGGTATGGCACAGGGTCGACAGTACCTCTTGCTCCACTCAGTCAAGGAGCTTTTACAGCACAGCACTGCAGAAGATGAGATACGACCATACACGAAGAGTCTGTGGGAGAACATCATCAATTCTGGTCAAGCCGAGGACAACAAAGTCGTTGGCGCAGAGTGCGTTGGACGCTTAGCCATTATCGATCCAACTGCGTATCTGCCCCAGCTTCATACCTTCCTGCAGAACCCCAACTCAACCGTTCGGGGTATGGTCATTGCCGCATTACGCTACGTTTTCTCTGACACAGAGCCTAGCTACAACCCTCACCTGCAGGCAACAATCATTCCTCTGCTGTCGACTATGTTGCGAGACACCGATCTCGACAATCAACGGTTGTCGCTGACAACTTTCAATTCCGCCCTGCACAATAAGCCTGCCCTGGTCCTTCCTCATCTTGGTGAACTGCTCCCATACGCCATCCAGGCCTCAGTAATCCGTCCAGAGCTGATTCGCGAGGTTTCGATGGGACCTTTCAAGCACAAGATCGATGATGGCCTGGAGATACGCAAGTCTGCGTACGAGACACTTTACGCTTTGCTGGACTCTCCAGCTTCTCGCGAGCGTCTCGACATTTCAGCTTACTACGAGCGTATCGTTGCCGGTGTGGTCGACGAGCACGAGATTCGAATCCTCTGCTGCCTCGTGCTTGGCAAATTGCTCACTATTGCTCCGCATGAGAGCGCTCGTCGCTTAGACTCTCTGGCTGCACAGTTTCGTGCAGTCCTCTCGTTCAAGCCCAAGGAGAATGCTGTCAAGCAGGAACTTGAGAAGATCACAGAGCAACAGAAGGCTGTTGTCAAGGTGAGCGTGGCTTTTAACAAGGCTTTCGGAGAGGGTATTGGACAAGAATCTCGTGTGTGGAAGGAATACTTTGATTATGCCAAGAGGGACTTTGCTCCGGCTGTCAAGTTTGCAGAAGATGAGAGTAGAAACGCCTCATCCTAGCAGAGTGCGAGACCGAACACGACACTTGGAGCGCCAGGATGGCTCCTCGTCTTGGACTGAAATGGCAGAGGATGTAGTGGTCGGTCCGGGCCATGTGTGGTGAGCATGTGAAGATGCTTGCCAGAACGGTAAAGTCCAGTACGTGACTGGCCTCCGGGCGGCAGAGAACAACGATGTAGCTTCACGAATTCTAAGCCATGACTACTCTGTCGGAGCTGACATGGTCATAGTCTCCTCTCTAGCAGAAAGTTCACGGCAATTTTCTCTATAATGGTAGCAACTTTCCGGGGCTCTTATCGCATGTGGAGGCCCATTGCTGCTCATCGAGCTATATTGCCAATTCCAACATGGATACCGATTATTAGATCCCAGCTGGAGCAGTGTGGAGTAAGTGTTCACATTCGTATAAACAGTGATACAGCTAGAACGGATATAAAGGTGCTATCTACCATGACACGCTACCATGTCAGAATGGGCTTGATGGTCTCCTGTGAAACGTGAGTTAGCAAATTGCATATGACACGCAAGGACGATTGAAGAAAGGACTTACTCCCGAGTGCATCTCATGCAGAGCCTGATCGAATTGATCGGCAGGCATCAACTTCATCAACTTATCAATGGGGAATTTCCCTTCCCGATACCACTGAATCATCTGCGGCACATACTTGGGTGGGTAGGCACCACCTTCGACCGCTCCAATCCACTGTTTCCCGGCCACCATGAACGCAAAGCCTTGCACACTGTTCAAAGTGTAATCAAATGGCGGAGATCCCACTTGAATATACTTGCCCCGATTCCTCGTAAACTGCATTCCCGCATCCATCAACACGGGCGCTCCCGTCGTGTCAATCGTAATCGACGGTCCCACTCCATCCGCAAGTTCCTTGATCACATCTCCCAACGTCTTTCCCTCATCCAACTTTGACCCGTCAATCACATGTGTCGCACCCAATTCCTTGGCCAGCTTCAGTCGTGATTCGACTCGGTCCACTCCGATAATCATTCTGCAGCCTTGGATCTTCGCGCCCATGATGGCCGACAGTCCGACACCTCCGAGTCCCATGACACACAGTGCATCGTTGGGTCCTGCACCGGAGACGTTCACGACGGTTCCACTGCCCGTTTGAATACCGCAGCCGAGCGGGGAGAAGAGTTGCAAGTCGCGTTTTTCTGTCACGAGGCCTTTGACGTTGACGACGGAGGAGGATTTCACAATGGAGAAGTTGGCGAAGGAGGATTGGCCGAAGAATTGTCCGAGGATTTCGGATCCTCCTCCTGACGACTCTTTGCCCTCGGCGGCGTGGAAGGCGGTGTGGGGGCCGAAGTTGAGGGGGGTGAAGTGATCGCAGTGGGAGTGGCCGCCGGTTTTGCAGATTTCACACTTATCGCAGAAGGCGAAGGAGAGGAGGACGGGATCGCCTTCGGCTGCGACGGTGACGCCTGGTCCGACTTTTCGAACGTAGCCAGAGCCTGTGTTGGGGGGTGATATCATGGTCAGCTTTGCTCTTCTTTCCCTATTGTTCTTCTTCTTCTTGAAACTATACGACATTTCGAGCAGCGGAGAAGAATCGAAAGGACTACCCACCTTCGTGACCCAGCACACGCGGGTACATGGCCATGGGGTTTCCATCATTGGCAAGACCACCGATCAATACATCTGTATGGCAAACACCAGAAGCGACCATTTCCACGAGAAGCTCGCCTTCTTGCGGTTCTCTAACCTTGATATCCTCCAGCTTCCATCCTTTGTTTGCGTATGTGTCGTGACACACGATCGCTTGTGTGGACGTCATCTTTGCCTTTGGATTCTCGCCCGATAGATAGACAGACAGACAATCTTCTTATAAACAATGAGATGGCACCAGTGAATGATGGGTGGGGAGAAGAAGGCAATCAATGGAAGAAGAAGATCAGAAGGAGGAGGGAACGAGGAGTAGGAGGAAGAACAAAGAGACGGTGCTCTGGGTCTGATATATAATCACACCACGAGCAGCAGCTTGCTTCTCCTTTAATAATAAAGTGCACTGGTCTGCTCCGCTTCGTGGAGAACTCTAGCAAGGGTCGACAGGGCCAGGAAGCCGCAGCACATGTGAGCTCGCATTCAAAAGAAAGCTCTCCAGGGCTAAGCTAGCAATCTCTAGTGTATGTTTGGTCCACCATTCCGGATCGAGCTGGCCCTTCCTGAGGAGGAGGAGGCGGAGGAGGAGGATGGGGAGGACAGAGAGAGAGACAAGAAGTCATCTGGACCGATCCAATCCATCAGTGTGTGTGTTACCTCCTCCCGATGAATGAGGCTTTTCGGCGCGGCTGAGAGGAGTGGCGGAGACTCGCCCGGCTGTGGATATAGGCAGATGTTTTGGCTGGTAATGACGGTATACCACTACGGCCTGATACTCCCAACTCCTACTGGGTGGAGAGGGGTAGAACTACGGGGTCGTGTACAAGGCGGGGTATTTCGTGATAGTCTAGGGATGCATCCCAGGTGGAGTCAAGCCCCCCGTTTACTAGTAGTCGAGTCAGTGTGTGTTCGGTGTGTGTGGCGCTCTCGTCTCTTTGTTCCTTTCGGCTCGGATGTTGATAGGCTTTCCAGTGTTGTTCTTTGTGGTTTGTTGGAACAATCCACCGCACTTTTCTCTGTAGGGACTCAGAGCAATACCGAAAGATTTCCCATAATGCTTGACAACGAGTCCCGTGCTGCTCCTTTATTTGCCTTTGGACGAGATCTGGGGAGAGGGATGGGGGTGGAATGGGGGAAGCCTGGAAGGGGATCGGATGTAAACTTAGTCAGCGGCAAATAACCCAGTAGGCCAGTTGCCGACTACCTTACTAAGCTGACGAAAGTTTTCTCGAGTCGTTTCCGGACTGAATTCCGCGAAACACCTAAATTCCGCTTTTTAGGTTTAGGGTGCACTAACCTCGGCATATATATACAAAAAAAAATGAATTTCTAGAGCATTATACCTGCCTACTGCTATAGAGGTACGGTGATGCTAGGAGGTAGTAGATGTTCTAGATTTAAGCCAAGAAAGTAGAAACTACCTCCTACCTTCTAGTCTTGTCTCTTATTGCGTAAGATTTCGAGGGATATGGACGGATTACCGAACGACTGACTACCTACTGTGTAGAAGGTGCCTCACTAGTACACATATAGTGTATACTCGTTTGTTCGACGGTCTGAATGAACTTCTTGGCTGCTGCGGTGCTCTCCACAATCTGTCCGTGTAAGTGCAAGATATGAATCGACTTGTAGTTTACTACATCTGTATGCCCTCGCGAAAGCGAGTCGATCTCATTAGATGAGGTTTTTTTGACTACCTATATACCTGAGACTTTATTATCACTCGGACTGTTGATATGATGATCGATCTCTCTCTCTACCTAGGTATACTTACAGCGAATCTCATCTCGTCTCGTTTCCTCCTCCGAAAACGATGCTAGCTACGCAACATCCGCTATCATATCCTAGGTAAGGTAGGTACTGTACCCAGGTAGTGTCCTCCACAGTGATAACTAGCTAGGTACCTAGCCAAGACATAGCCAACTTTCCACGGCGAGTACAAGAAAAAAAAACCCCGCCGTAGACCAACGTCACTTCTACAACACTATTACACAAACGACACAAACTACACACAGCAAAATAAGGCGAACATACATAGGTATACACCTATCGGCCCACGTAGCCCACCACGAAAATCGGCCAAGTCACTGAGGAGATAAGTAGATGCCGACCCAATTATTGCTCCTCTTTTTCTCTCTCCCGATCTTCCCGAGCTCCCCACCCCCCTATTCTTCCGATCCCGATCGACGGTGATAGATAGGGAGAGAAAGAGACTTTTTCGATCCGCCTGGTCAAGGACGACAACGAGGACGACAACGACGTTGAGACCCGCGGACTGAACAGATAGATAGATTGAGTTAGCCAAAAAGAAAGGTAGGAAAAGAAAAGCAAAACTGTACTTTCTAAAAGGCTCTGTGTGTGAAGGATGTGCGAAGTGTATATGTGGGAGAGACAGAGACGATACCTTAGTCTAGGGATGCACAGCTAAAAATTCCTGTAATCTATACAACGTGGTAGAGAGTGAGAGCCAGCCGAAGTTGGCTGTGTTCCGGCTTGCGCGTGAGAAAGTGGAGAGGATAGGATAGGCTTAGGATAGGTGCAGTGTAGTAGTACAGTAGTGCCTTAGTATGTGATGGTTCGGACGGGGTGCTGCGGCTCACGGCGAAATGGCAAATGTTAGACGCATGTCGGCGACATGCAGCATCTAAGTATGCATAATAACTCTTGGCAGTGCAGGCAAAGAATGAGGAAAGGTCTTTCTTGTAAGTAGGTAGGGACCTGCAAACAATCCTCTGCGATCGATCTTCGCGTGCCGTGCTCGGTTGTCAACTATACAGAAATGTCTCGTTTCTCGTGATCTGATCACTCACATTCAGCATCGTTCCCGTCGATTTCGTCTGTCGTCTCTCACTACTACTACTACTACTTCAGCCCGAAGCAATTGGCATAGTACGTCACAGTTCCAGGCCAATCAGCGAAGATCCTAATCGCCTTGACCTTCTGGACAATCACATCAAGCACGGTCAACTCGTCGCCATCATTGTTGATCAAATTACTGACGCTGCTATAATAATAGCCCCCGCCATCCTCCAGCGGACCCGTACGTTCAAACGACCACGTAATGATATCCAGTCCAGCCTCTTGGGCAGCGAGCGCGTAAGTCGACGGAATCACTTCCTGAGTTTCGTTATCGGCAGTCACGAGCTGCCAAATCGAAGGCGCGATGATTTTGACTCCTCGTGCTGCAAGGCCGGGCAGAGAAGCTACTGCCTCGTCGTACCCCGTGGCGTTGAGATCGGCGCGTTCGTCGAGATATACAGCTTGTAAACCATACTCAGGAGCGTTGTCGATCCAATAAAAGATATCAGCTGGGAGGAAACTTTGTAGCCACACACGACTGGGGTCGATGTTCGCTTCGTCAAAGGTGTCGACGATTTGTTGGGCGAAAAGTTCTTGAGTGTAGTTTCCGTCGAATGGTAGGGGGACCTCAGGCGTTTTGGCCTCGGCGGTGAAATTCAGCCCGTAGGAGTCTACAAGGGATATTTGCTCTTTCAAGGATAAGGGTTCCGCACAGGCGTAGGCGTACAAGTTTGTGCGCCAATCGGGTGTTTGGCCGAGACGACCGTTGTATTGGGTGGTGTTCATCGCGTTGAAAGTTCCACCTTCCATTTCTGCGCAGAGAGACTTGAACTCTTTGAGGGTGATATCGCTCGTGCAGCATTTTGCTGAGGCTAGTTCGCCTGTTTCGTTGTTGTAAGGGACGAAAGGTTCGGAGCACTTGGCGGCGAGCTCAGGTACTGCGAGGATGTTGGTCGTATAATGGAGATCGCAGTTGGAGTGGCGGCAGACGAGTTCGCGATCACTGGTGAAGGAGACGTCGCATTCGACGATACCTGCTCCCATTCTGATGGCGGCTTCGTAGCCCTCCTTAGAGTGCTCCGGGAACTGTAATGGCGCACCACGATGCGAGATCGAAAAGCTAGTAGTCTCGAATGGTCCTTCAGAGCAGCTCTCGAGCTTCTCCTTCAAAGGCCCATCATCCATGTTATCTACCAAAAAGTAGGGACGTGGTCCCACTTGTACGTTCAAGCTCTTCTCTGGCTGGCTCTTTGCGTGTCCACGATACGGGTGGGGTGTGACTGGCTGCTCGGAGCCTGGATATTGGCCTGGCGACCATTTGCCATCATTGTAAGAAGTTCCTGCTCCCTCGTACTTTCCGGCACTCCAAAATCCGTTGTCCTGTCTCTTTACTGGAGCGGGAGCTGCAGCTGTGAGACCAATGGCTAAGGTGACAGCTGCGAGCTTGAGTGAGGATGGCATGGTGCTTGAAGTGTTCGTGGGCGAAGGTGTGGTCACTCCGTCCCTGACACAATAATGCTGCGACGAATGAAGCAGGATATCAAGCCTTCCAGGTCAATACCAGCCCGCAGAACAGCCGCCAGAGAAGAGAGCAACACGAAGAGGAACCAGCCTCTCTCGCGAGTCCCAGACATCACGCCGTCTTTATATCCCGCTACTGTATACACGGCATCCCATGGCTCGCTCGTGCTGCCATCAGTCCGCTTGCCTGCAGTTACCGGGTTCCGCCTGAGCACTCGCGTCTTGCATATCGATGAGAACTTGGTTCCTGCAGGCCGCAGCCCACGACCATGCTGCATACAGGCACGTGGAAGATTAGTCGCGATGGATGGATTGGTTGGGTGTGCAGCAAAAACGCCGGGATGATGTCGATGTCGCCGTAGTCTGCATGCCGCGTCCGCAGCCAAGGCGCCAACCGGCATGTCGTCTGGATGTTCGGATGCACTGGCACACTCGGCCGCCATTTCGCTACTGCACGTGACCCATGGCCCTCGGGTGAGGTGGCGGTGCTGTTGTATGCGGTGGCGCTCGGGACAGGTGTCGTGGGAGTGCCATGACAGGAGTGACACAGAAAAGAAGTGTTTAGCGGAGGTGTACCAAAACCAAGTGAACAACGAGGAGGAAGCGCAGAAGTTGGGGAGGAGCAAAGCTTATTCGAACTCCACCCGCCTCTCTGCCTACCTCCTCAGGCGGTGACTGACCGGACTTCGTACTCACTGCAACGGCCTTCCGCAGACCGGGAACAGGCAAGCGACTTATACACGCGAGGATACAAGAAACCTTCAATAGAACCCCCTCCAAAGACACTTTGGGACTGCCGACAATGTATCCTTTCAGATCGCGGCTCAAATCCTAATCCTCTCAAAGCTATACTTCCCCACCCCCCGACTCTTCTGCTCCGCTGTGACCGCCTTCGACTTCTTGCCACTCAACAACGGAGGCTCAATTCTTCCACCAAGAGGCATCAGCGCCGTTTCAGGCGTCCACTCCATCTCCTCGTGTTTCCTCTTCCGCTCAGTGCTCTGCTTCAGATCAATACTTGCCCCCGTCTTCTCCACTTCCCTCAGAAACGTCTCCAAGCTTTCCAAGTGGTAAATGCCTTCCACGACTGCACTAGTCTCGTTGACCATGCTCTCGATGAGGTCTTCCGTCGACCAACTATTGCCACTTTGGCCAATGAGCCAACCGCTGAGCCCAATGGCATCCACGGAGCAGCTGAGAAGGTTCGCGATGGTGCGAATCGCCTGGTTGCTGGGGTGCAAATCTTGAGCTTCACCGAGAGAGGTGAAGTCAGAGGACAGTTCCTCTTCGACTTGTCCGGCATAGGGACGAGTCCAGCCGCCATTGGCGAGCTCTAGGCGCATGATGTGGATGAAGTAAATGATGTCGTCTTGGGACATTTGAGCTCGCATTACCTTTGTGACGTTCTTCTGAGGAAATTCCTGCAGGCGATCCAGACATTTTCGAAAAGCGGCGCTGCGAGTAGATACGCCGGCTTCCAGGAAGTTGGTAACTCGCTCCACTTCTGCGAAAGCGGCAGCTTCTTCCGCTTCGATCTTGGCTTCAGATCTGTCGTCGTCGACCATGTCTACGTCTCCGTTTGTGAGGAATTGCTGGGTCTCTCTTTCAGAATCGAGCTGATCATCGAACGATGCGATCAACACTTGAAGGGCTTGAACGACCTCAGGGAGCTCCCAGTAGGCTGGCAGTGCCAGCAGGCTATGGAGCAGGACGAAGCTGGGATCTGCTTCGCTGACGGCTCGGATGATGTCGCCAGGTGCAATGTAAGGTCTTGATGCAAACCCTTCCACGGCCTGCGGCAGAGCGTGTTCCACTTCTGTGGCGGTGAGGTAGCCAGCGAGGGCGAGCCATCGTAAGATGTTGCGGGACGGCAAGACTAGCTCAAGGTGTCTTTGCCCAAGGATGAAGCCGCTCGTTTTCGATCTCCATGCAAACATCTTTCCAAGCACATAGACGGCTTTCCTGCGATCCACGTACGGAGAGTCGAAGTGTTGCGGTAGCAGGTCCCATTCAACATACGCACCCTCAGCTCCGTTTGTAACACCATTGGCCAGCGTCTCTGTCTCTTCATGCTTGTCATCGTTCGCGACATGGATGTCCTGGGCGACTCGTCGTTCTAGGGCACGAGTGTCATGTTGTTGCGCGATTGTGTCGACTTTGGCTTTCCACTCTTCCCACTTCTTCTGCTTTTTGTCCCTTCGGCTGTAGATATCAAGGTGTTGAGCCTCGTTGGTGAACTTTCCCTTACCAATCACATCAGACAGCAACGCACCTTGCGCTCTTGACCGTTTCACATCTTCGATGGCTTCGCCGAGCTGGAATGCAATCAGCTTCATGCCGTCCAGAGCAACGAGAATACCCAGATCCGTGAAGTGATTGAGTAGCGCGGGCGTTGGCTGATTCTGAGCTGTCGTCTGATCGTGAGGCAGAGTCAGCGCGCCTAGGATCGAGCCAAACTTGGTATCGTAGACTGCTAGTCGACCTTGCGATACCACGATAACGGCACCGGCAGAGAGACGAGAGAAGCTTTGCACCTGCCCAGACTTTCTGCCACTCTCGAATGACAGTCGCGGCGTGGTGCCGGATACATCGAAGATGGCCACACGTTGGCCCACACACTGGTAGAGCATACCAGAGCTTGCATGCAGTTCGTAGACCGACCTTCCATCGCCGTGTTTCGCGGGCACATCGTAGCTTAAGACAAGATCGAGTTTCGATCGCTGTCCTTGTAAAGTGGTTGTGCCGACGTCTCGCAGGGCATATACCCTCAGTTGTGAAGACGCCTGCTGCGGAATGCGAATGACCTGGCACAGCAAAGGAGCATTCCCATTTGCGCTGTCGGACACATGAGGACCCAGAAGCGCAAGCACGTCTTCGCGATTCTTGAGCAGGCCTCTTCGTGCAGTATCCAGATCCACCACTGCTGCATACTCAACCAAGCCTCCATCTGTCGATGAGTGCTCCCATCGCGTCCCTGACAAATCTCCAGAGATGCAATCCACATTGCCATTCTCATAGGATATCAGCACCGGGGCGATACCACCCTTGGCATCGGACACAGGGACGACGTCCAACCCTGCAACCTTTCCGTCGCGGAGCTTTCGTTCTCTTTTGGTCGGCGCTCGTGGTTCGTGTGAGTCCATCAGCGGTCTACCTAGATCCTCTGTAATGCCCACAAGTCTCGACCGAGAGTCGTTGGATCGAGTGTGAATAGCGAGATATGTATGCCGCTGCGATTGCAGAGGCTTTGCCCGTTTGCAGTATATCGAACATGGAGGTGCAGCCAAGTAGGACTGGGGAGGAAGCGCATAGGAGCTCACGATGCTCTGTGTTTGGACCTGCATCCACTGTTAGCTACGACGACTAGCATCTCAGAAATCCGATCAGCATACATTATAGATATTCACGCCCTCGCCGTCCACGCCGACGGCGATTTCATGTCGTTTTCTCTTCCGTGAGCCACTCAAGCTGGACACCGTCGCTGGATGGATACGGCCATGCTCCTGATCCAGCGGTCTTGGTAGAGTAGCAATGGTGTATGGTTCTTCGATCGACATGTTTGTTGCAAGACTTGGAGTGCACTTCGTGAAAAGGCAGCTTGAAGCAATAGCAATGGAACTTTTTCCAGCAGTTCGCTTAATTCGCCGCTAAAAAATCATATGCGTGTATCACGTGCCCGCCTCGATGCCAACGCGTCCGAGATCAGGCGCGTCTTCGCGTCATACCAGCTTCAGGTCCTGGCTAACATCCTCCATACATTATCCACCTCCCCTTCATCCACCACCTCACCCTCCCTTCAGCACGCTACGATGAACCATGAACACGGGTTATGAATGGCAGAAATTGCAGTGCTCCGTGTGATGAACGCAGAAGATGGCAAGAGCGTGCATCCCTTCTTCCAGCGCGCCAGTGGTGTGCTCTCCCACCACCAAAGTACTTGTGTTGAGAGCACAGCATGCTGACGAGAGCAGAGTCGAAGAAGCTGTCCCACGAACAGCTCCACGAACATCAGCACAGTAACGAGGATCTCAACTTTGCACCCGACGCTCCGCCCATTGACGCAACCGAGAAGCCCAAAAGGACGAATAGTAAGCGCAAGCAGAAAAAGATAGATGCTGAGAGCAAGGGCAAGGTCCAAAGGACATTGAACCAGGTCATCCATCCCGGTATCGTTGCTACGGAGGTTCTCCCCATCCAGGACGAGGGCGTTGCTCAGCCAGAGCAGAATGACTGCCGAAGCAAGCGAAGGCGAACAAATGAGCTTGAGTCGATTGATGTTGGAACTGGAGAGACGAATGATGCAAGTGGGACAGTCCCAGAGGCTCTCCGAAGCTCGCCGCAGGTCATCATACCGCGATCTTCGCCTCCCACCGCAAATGAAAGGATCACAGGTGCAGTCGTAGACCTGGATGTCAACGCGGTGGTGCCGAGGACGCCTTCTCCCCGAGCTCCACCTAAGAAGCTACTGCGTATCAACGCGAATGGGACTTTTGGCTCGCCTCCCACAAACAAGCCAAGACTGGCAGAGCCAACGACACAACAGTTGACGAAACGAGGAAGACCACGAAGAGCAGCCGCTGTCCATGCCGATAGACACTTGGTTGTTACTATCAAATACGGCGCGGATTTTCTATCGAAGATTGCGATCGGAGACAGAATCTCTCGCGTGCTCGGAGGGGAGGAGCATATTCCAATTGTGGTTGAGGCTACTGCACAAAAGCCTAAGAAGGAGGCAAGGTCGCGGACTGTGGCGAATAATGTCACACCAAAGAAAAGTACGCCGAGAAAGCCAGACAAACCCCCACATCCTTTCTTCAAGCTAGAAAAGCCCAAAGATGACCATACACCCCCGAGGAAGGAGCCTTCGCGGAAGTCGACCGCCATCACGCCTGGCAGGCTTAGGATGCAAGCCTTGGCCGATCGTTGTTATGATCCGCGAGACCATCAATCATATGTGTCAACGTTGAACAAAGATCGGTTGATGATCAGACATCCAGGTGCGAAAGACCCACCTTTTCCAGCTCGTGATCAGGTGCATGTGCGAGGACTTGCTGCAGACTCAGCTCCGCTGGCAGTTGATGCGAGATCATGTCCAGATCACTTCGTTCGACGCAAGCAGAAACAAGCCCGGTTGCCGCTTGTCGATAATGAGTCGGTGTTAGCGCAGTTTGGCGCACAACTACAACCAGAGAAAGACTGCATCATACGACCAGACGGTTTCCACGAAGCTCACGCTCAGCTTAATGTGCCCGAGCGATTGCTGCTGTCAGGACAGGACATCGCATACAGGATCTCCACACAATTATCTGTTCCCATGGCTGATGAGAACACTGATGAATTGACCTTTAGCCCTTCCCAGCAACAGGTTCACCCTGCACTGCAGAGGCTTTACAATAGGATACCGACAATAATGACAGCGTTTGATCAGTCCAGAGGGGAGGCTGCATCCTGGACACAGAAGTACGCCCCATTGACTTCAGCTGATGTGCTGCAGCCAGAGAGTGAGATTGCTGTGCTGAAGGATTGGCTGAAGTCTCTCACCATTCAGGCAGTCGGTGGCGCTGCAGCTGCGACTAAAGCAACACCTATGGTTGCAACAAAAGATAAGCCGAAGAAGAAGCGGAAAAAGAAGGCTGACGAGATGGACGACTTTTTGGTGGAAAGCGACGAGGAGATTTATGAGATGAGTGAGCTTCGCGATTCTGTGCCAGCAAGTCCACATGCGTCTCGCAGGTCCCACAATAGCGTTGTCCAAGTCGCTCCTGCCGGCACGAAGCTCAGCAACGTGATCATGCTCAGTGGCCCCAACGGATGCGGCAAGACTGCAGCAGCTTATGGTATTGCCAAAGATCTCGGTTTCAAGGTCTTCGAGATCAGCTCGAGTGAGCGCAGAAGTGGCAAAGACGTGCTCGATCGGGTTGGCGACATGGCTGAGAATCATTTGGTGAAGCATCACGGCACCGAAGTGGCAGCTACTGAGTTCGTCGGCAACGAAGAGCCCACGGGGATGGATGAAGCCTTTCAAAAAGACCTCGAAAGCGGAAGGCAGGGCAAAATGAGTGCTTTCTTCCAGCCGTCCACCACAGCGGCGGCGAAGCCCAAGCAGAAGCCGGTTCCAACGGAAGTGGTAAAAGCTAAGACATTGAAGGCCGTCAAGGATGCCTTGAACCAGCCGAAGAAGGACCAGCAACAATCGCTGATCCTTCTGGAGGAGGTCGATATCTTGTTTAAAGATGACAAGGACTTTTGGACCACCGTTGTGAAGTTAATTGAGACCTCGAAGAGGCCCTTTATCATGACTTGCAACGATGAGGATCTGGTTGCTATCCAGACAATCCCATTGCATGCCATCCTGCGCTTCCGACCTCCGCCTGTTGATACGGCAACAGACTACATGTTGCTCCTCGCTGCAGCAGAGGGCCATCTGCTGAAAAGAGGCGCAGTCAAGAGTCTGTATGAGCACCACGACCGTGACTTACGAGCCAGCATCACTGAGCTTGACTACTGGTGCCAAATGGGAGTGGGTGACCCGAAGGAAGGTCTTGGGTGGATATATCAACGATGGCCTCCCGGGTCTGACACTGATCACTTCGGTCGCACGGTACGTGTGGTCAGTGAAAACACCTACCAGGAAGGCATGGGAGTGACCCCTGCCGTTGATGCCTCAGCTGAAGATGCTTTGTGGCGGGCCTGGACCAACTTTGGCGTCGAGCCTTCCCGCGCACTCGGCTGGAAAGCCGACGATGAGAACGATGGACGTCCATCATCAGAGAGCTCAGGAGTTCTCGTTGACCCCAAGCGCAACTTGCGTGGCCTGTCTTTGCTTGCAGCTACTGCCGACATGCTGAGCGCAGCAGATGCATGCACAGCTCTCGGTCTGCCCGACTCGGCTTGTTTCGACTCCACACAACCAGATATGCCCGAAAGGGTGCGAGGTCATTACATTGAGGGAATGAAAGTGTTGCAAACTGACGAGATGATCGACTACTCCGACTTCAGCAAGCATGTTCTCCTAACGATGACTTTGGGCGCTTGGAAGACTTATGCAGTCAACCCTAGAGCAGTCCAGAGTGATCGGATTCTCCGTGGAATCCCCGCGAAGCGGGCACAGGCGAGTCGCGAGCAGCCGCTCAATCGACGCGCATTCGCGTGCTTTGATCCCATATCCTCGCCAGCCGAAGTGTCGGTGACGAATACAGGGTTACAGCTGTCGGTGTTCGATGGTACCTTCCGTGTGATCACGATGGACCTTGCACCATACGTACGCTCGATTGTACAGTATGATCAGGCATTGGAAGAACAGCGCGAGCGACTGGGACTGATGGATACCGATGGGGGCCGGAGAGCGAAGCGTGCCCGAACGACTCGGGCAGCGAGAAGTGCATTGGAAGGTAGTCAGCGATCAACGACCAGGAAAGATCGGTGGTTTACGAAAGAGCTCGATATGTGGAGCGTGCTTGCTACTGGTGGCAAAGACTGGCCCAGGTTTGTGGATACTTCAGCTTCAGGCGTTGGCAATCATACCGCCTCGTTGGGAGGCACCGATGGTAGTGAGATGCTTGAGCTTCTACCTAGTTCCGAAGCAGCCTGATGATATGAAACAATGTGATGAGATGTCAGATGTACAGCAGCAGGGAGATGGTGGTAGTCCGGACAGTCTCCATCCTGCCGCTCGGACTCATCCGGGCGGATTCAAAATTGCGTTTTTTTGAACTTATCCACGATGTCCTTGTCAATAATGAGAAGTGACGGACCGCGTCTGAAGAAGAAGAAGGAGAAGAAGAAGGAGAAGAAGGAGAAGCAGGAGAAGCAGAAGCATCCTCCCCGTCTTGTCACTCTTCTGTTGATTTGCTTATGTTATGCATGAAGCAAAAAGCAAAGGGCACATAGCTGCCCGTGCTGAATCTTATACATTTCGTTTTCAACTTTTAATCATATTCTTCTGCAGGTCGTGGAAAGTACATATGTAGTAGGTAATATCTCACGACTCGTCCAATATCTGGCGGATGAGAATGCTTTCCATCTATCTACATAGGCTCTCGTGCTGCATTCCGTCTCGAGGAGCAATATCCTCACACGTCGTACCCAACTCGTACCTTGGGGGGAAAGTTACACACCTACATAGGCATTGGTATGTTTGGAGGAGTAGCACTAGGAGGTACCACATTTACACTCAACGCCATCCATGACCCGTGACCCGTCAGCAGTGCCCCGTGCTCCGTGATGATGTGATGGAAATGATGCCAGATGGTGATGATGGAAATCATGGAACGGTAAAACGAAAAAGGAGAAAAGGAAAGAGAGAAAGAGAGAGATGGATCCCCTGTGTAAAATAATGCATGTTGGTTTCCCCGTTGGTTCAGGGATGCAAGCTTTTTGAAATATTAACAATAAAAAATGTTCCGGACAAATGTTTTTAATGTCCCGTTTGCGACGGGTGCAGATACTGTATCGTGCAGATGCATTCTTGATTGGATAGTAGAAGACTGCTTGTTCGTCGCTATTGCTTGATGAAGCCTTGTGGACATGATGCTGGGCATGCTGCATGCGCACGTGTCTGCTGCGCAAAAAAATCTCGTCATCTGGTGTTTGGGTGACAAACATATGTTACACAGGTGCGTGTTTTTCCAATATCGAACGGGGCGGCAATGTGTGATGGACAAGTTCATTCACCTTTTTCAAGTACGGCCCTCCTCTTCTCTCCCGCTGATGTGTGTACCTAACAGCTGGCAAAGTTTAAAGGGTCTCCTGCAATGGAAAAGCTTTGTGATGACAATGACATAAGAGTAGTCACAAGTTACCTAGGTAGTATTGCTTGTCGGGCACACAAGAAGTTCATCAAGAACTTATTACGGAGGTACTTCCTAGACATATCACAAACGGAGTCACGGCAGATGGACGCTTCAAGGTTGTTGACAAAGAATACCTTGCCGCCCGTCCCTTTGTATACTTGTATACTTGTAGTCTTGTACAGTCCTACACTACGGCTTATATAAGACTTCGAAGACTGCTAGGCGCGCCAATCGTGAACCTGGTTGTCTCCGCACTGGGCAGCGCCTCTGTCTCTGTCTCTGTCTCTCTCTAGAGAGCTTCGGACTCTTCCCTTGAGGGCCTTGTGACTGGTATCCCAAGGGACAAAGGCGAAAGTACCACCTAGGCCATTCCCGGAACAGAAAAAAGTCTCGCACGGACGAGAAGATCCCTTTCCAAGGGTTCCCAGAACGGCTGGCGTGGCCTATTCGTCCGCGAGCCGAGGCGACGTGACGATGCGAGTAGCTCCTAGAAGGTATAGCAAAGGAGGATATGAGGGTGATATGAGCGTAGGCTCGCTGTGATTCGTGGCGAGAGGAAAGGCAGCTAGTCTCCGGAGCATGCTGGCATTGTCGTGTTATGCATGGAACCCCGTGCGAGAAGCAGGTACCAAGCACTTTCGCCTCGCAGGGGCTGCCCTGGGATAGTTCGTCGCTCAAAGGCACGCGGAAACAGGCTGCTTGAAGGCTGATGATGATGGTGGACGAGTTCTGAGTGAGAGTGAGAATGAGAGAGTGACGATGTGTACTCTCCGACGTCTTACTCCTCTCTGCTACTCTGCTATCCTGCTCTGACGACGCTCTCACTTCTTTCGTCTGACTTGCCGTATCCCATCTGCCCCTTTCGCCGCTTTGCATCAGCATCAGCATCAGCATGCCACAGCGGACGCCTCGAGAGCAATGAGGACAGCCGATTGGGGAACATACCGAAGGAAGCGATGGCCAATTTCACTGCCGGGGCATGTGCGCTCGGCCGTCCCCATTTGACACCTATCGCGTCGTCGGCCTCGAGGCAACGCGTCGAAGCCCCCGTCACCGCGAAAGCGTACGCGATATGCGCCTTCACTGCCTTTGGCGGCGTCCTCTTTGGCTATGATTCCGGCTACATCTCCGGCGTGCTGGGCATGGATAGCTTCAAGCGCAACTATGGACGTCCCTCGACTATTGATTTTTCTGGCTACGCATATCAGACCTGGGAGAAGTCCCTGACTGTCGCCATCCTGTCCATTGGCACGTTCATCGGAGCACTCGTCAGCGGATGGTCGGCCGATTTGATTGGTCGGAAATCTACCCTGATCGGTCCTGGATGCGGCGTGTTCACCGTCGGAGTCATTGTGCAGATGGCAGCGACGCATATCTCAGGCTTCTGCTCGGGGCGATTCATCGCTGGTCTTGGCGTGGGCTGTTTGTCGGCTGTCAGTATCATCTACATGTCAGAGGTGGCGCCTCGGAAAGTCCGGGGAGCAATTGTATCCTTATACCAGTTTGCCATCACCATCGGCTTGATGTTGGCAAGTTGCGTGGGCTATGCAACACGGAACCTCGAAGGCTCTGCGGCATACCGGATACCGATCGGCATACAGTTCCTGTGGGCGGCCATCTTGTCTATCGGTCTGACGCTCCTCCCGGAGTCTCCACGATACTATGTCAAAAAAGGGCGATTGGACAAGGCGGCCAAGGCACTCGCTCGCGTCCGAGGCCAGCCGGTATCCTCCACATGCATTGAAGATGAGCTCGCTGAGATTGTCGCCAGCCACGAGTTCGAGCGGCAGGCTGGCAAGGTATCATGGCTTGGAATCTTTTCGGGCGGCATTAGTAGACCAAACTCCAACCTGCGCAAGATCTTCATTGGCACCACCCTACAGATGATGCAGGTAAGTTTGAAGTTTTGAAAGAAACATACATGTTCGAAATTCACCAGCAATTCCCATCCTACTTCTCGCCCTTTTCGCCCGCTGCTGCACTCCATACCATATACACATATATAGGCTAACGTCCCATGTACATGTAGCAATGGACTGGTATCAACTTCATCTTCTACTACAACGTCACCTTCTTCCAGTCCATCCACGTAAACAGCGCCTTCTTAGTATCCATGATCACAACGATAGTCAACGTGGGCAGCACGCCGATTTCCTTCTGGGCGATAGAGAAGTTTGGACGACGCTCTCTCCTCGTCTGGGGCGCTATCGCCATGTGTGTTTGCGAACTCGCCATTGCAATCGTCGGCGTATCGGCGCCAAATTCATTGGCTGCTGACTACTGTCTTGTCACTTTTGTCTGTATTTATGTAAGATATCCCCTTCCCCCTCCCCCCAAAGGAAAGGAAAAAGGCATGTTTGTTCACGGCTGACAATGTTCAGGTCGCTTGCTTTGCGAGTACATGGGGTCCAACAGCATGTGAGTAGTAAAACCTCTGCCTGTAAAAAACGAGGGGCGAAACAAAAAAAAAGATGATATGTTTCCCAGCTGATCGAATCTTTTTTCTTTCTTTGTTTCCCAGGGGTTGTCATTGGAGAAATCTTCTCGTTGCCCATCCGGTCGAAAGGAGTTGCTCTATCCACGGCTAGCAATTGGTTCTGGAATGCCATCATCGGCATCATTGTACCTTTTCTCGTCGACTACGACAAAGCCGACTTGGGCGTCAAAGTCTTCTTCATTTGGGGCTCGACTTGTGCCCTCTGTGCTATTTTTGCTTGGCTCTTCGTTCCTGAGACAAGAGGTTTGACATTGGAGCAAGTCGAACAGGTGAGAAGAGGACTTTTTTTTTCTTTTTACACACCAAACATGATCCATCACCATCATCAATCACCACCATCATCATCACCATCAAAAGCATACAGACCTCACTAACTCCTCTCTCCCCAACGAAAACAGATGATGGACGAAGTCCCCGCCTATCGCAGCAAAACCTACACTCCCATGGACACATTTGCCGAAAGTTATGGTGGTGGTGGTGGTAATGGTGCTTCAGTCATCCCCACCAGCCTCACCACCACCACCAAAACCGATCGACCTTCGACGGCGTTTTCCTCCATCGCTTCTGCACATGCCCATACACCGACGAGTGCTGCGAGTTTTATTGAAATGGATAGATGAGATGTCCTCTCGATTTTTTTTTCGCTAGCGCTTTCGACGACCCTTTTTCGGCCCGGCGCGGCGTGATCAGTGGGGGGGTGGAAGGGAGGGGAGGGGAGGGGAGATACATCGATTCCGACATCATCATCATCGACGAACATCGACATCATCAATCATCATCAACAATCATCAATCATCAATCATGATCAACCATCATCATCAATACATGGCGAACGAGGGCGTATAGATTTGATTTGATTTGTTTTTGTTTTTGTTTTTGTTTCTTTGGCATATTTTTAGCGAGCGAGCGAAACAAGGGTTTGGGATGGAAATGAAAATGGAGTGGAAATGGAGTGGACTGAAAATGGAGTGGACTGGAAACGGAAATGGAATGGAGTGGATTGGAAAAGGGAAAAAAGTGAAGAATGGGAGGATGAATGGATTATGATACCCCCTACCCCACTCGAACTGCCCGTGGCTTGTGATGACTGGCCTTATTTTTTTTATTTAATTTTATTTTATATACTTAGTTTATAATAGATGAGAGGATAAGGACGAGGGGAGAGGGGAGAGGAGGTGAAAAGACAGAGAGAGAAGAAGGGGAGAAGAGGGAAGAGAGGGAGATATCATGAAGAGAAAGGGAGGGAAGGTCAGCTTCCCCCCTCTCATCTCTTCATATCTCTGCTTCATAGAGCAAGCAACAAGCTACCTGAAATATAATTAATCCTCTACTCGAGACCACCTCGTGGTAGAGAAAATTGATGCGGGCCATCTAGATTTTTGGTCGAATATTGGATGTGATTTGAGATTTTTTGTCCATAGTTCAAAGACGATACAACTATTGAGACAAAGTCTCGTGTAGGTATTTTCGTTTCACATTTCTTGGCCTAAACCATGAGACATTAGACCCAAGACTAAGGTAGGCTCAGCTCCAGTTCACTTCGATTCTGCGGGCTCCGTCTCCTGCGAACCAGCGTCTTCCACACCAACATTCAGCTGCAACTTCTCCATATCCACAGCCAAAGGATCACTCTCCTCCGTCGCCTCCTTCGGGCCCTCATATCCAGGCGGCGGCAAAGCCCAGTCCGGAAGTTCCGTCTCATAGCTCCATTTCCCTTCAGCACAATTATACTTTCTCGCGTGAAGATAGATTCCCAACTCGTGCGGGCCCGGATCACTGTACAAGGGAGTCTGGCAGATTTCACACAACTCGCCCGTCATCTTTTCCGCCTTCTTTCGATTATAGTCGTCGACCATTTCGTCGTGATATGCCACCGCTTCGGCGACTTCTGATTTGCCCATTCGAGAGAGACGGGTAATGACATCTTCGTCGTCGGCACCAGAGCTGGCGTCTTTTCCCAGATCTTGACCAAACACTCGCTGATTGCTGTAGATGGGATCGTTTGTGATGGGATGTCCCAGAAATTGCAAATGTACACGCAGCTGGTGTGTGCGTCCCGTCAAAGGTCGAGCCCGTACGATGCTGTAACCCTCCTTGACCGACCCATAGGCATCTAGACCCGGTTGTCGCGGCGGGTAATAAGCCAATCGTTTGAAAACAGTTCTTGCTTCCTTTCCGTTTGCGCGAACTCTGTTCAAGCCGAGTTTGGGCGAGATTTGCAAGATGGGCTGGTCACACACCACATCGCCTTCTGGGAACTTGCCTTTGACTCGGGCGACGTATTCTTTCTTGATCGTCCTGCCCATGAGCTGTTCGGTGATTTCTCCTGCAGCTTTCTTGTGCTTTGCAATAAACATGACACCGCTCGTGAGGCGATCCAGTCGATTACAAGGGAGTGGATCAAAGCCGTGTCCACGCTCCGATCGCATTATTTCAATGACTGAGTTATAGTTATATCGACCCGCGGGATGAACAGGCACACCAGCAGGTTTGTTGATGATGATTACATCCTCATCTTCGTGGACCACACCGACCGGCTGTGCTGTCACGGGAGGCTCATGCCTATGCATTGTATGGCTTATCACATCGCCGTTCTTGACAATCGTCTCGATAGACGGCACAGTCTTACCGTTGATCTGCACTGCGCCAGCCTCAATCGCCCCTTTCTACGACGACAGTGTCAGAACTACATCCCTCTCTTGCGCGCAGTATACGACCTTCTATCACACATACATAGTATTCGACGGGTCGGTCACGGAATTCGTCTGTGAAAATCTCCAACAGTCCTCGACCGCGCCATCGCTCTTTGCAGTACGTGTTGTACGTGAAGTGGTACGGCGCGACCCTGCGGAGGTTGTCTTCGAAATAGTACGGACGCGGCCACGGGTCGCAGGGCGTCACAGCGACTTTGGGAGGCGGTTCGAAAATTTCGGCTTCGCGCGTTTCTTGCACTTCCACCAACGCCATGCTCGCGGACGGTATGCGGCCCTTTCGGATCAGGTACTCGAGAACTCGTGAGGAAGGGCGTAGAAATGCGGTGGTAGGTCTCATATAGTGATGATCATGGCGGATGGAGAATGAGGGAGGAACACGGAAACTGCTCAAGATTCGGCTGCCAGTGCCAGAGATATTCACATGCTTAAATTTAAGCATAGCGCTAGTACCAGACACATTCTCATCCGCTATCAGCGCTGCATCTACTCTATCCCCGCCAACGATCAAAACAATTCAGCACAATTCCCACCAAAAATGCCTATCCAAATATCTCCCTTAACCCCCAAAGATATTCCCTCCGCAGTCCACTGCATCCAAGCAGCCTTCGCCGATGATCCCTACAACCACTGGATCTTTCACAGAGAGAACTTCTCCCTCGCCCGAAACACCCACAGCCTTTCCATACGTTGCAAATGGGGCATAGAGCATGCTCTCTTCCACGTAGCCAAAGATACCTCCGATTCGGAGGGGAAAGTTCTCGGAGTGGCTTGTTGGCTTCCACCCTCGAATGCCAAGGAGCCGCAGACCTTGAAAAGCTGGTTTGGGGATTGGTGGCTGTGGTGGGAGCAGGTCAAGGTGATGCTTCACGACTCCTGACCCGTGTCTCATGTTTTTAGCTGATGAGAATGCAACTGCAGATGAACCTCTCGCTGGGCCGTGGTGGCTTGAACACGAAACGATACTACATCTGGAAAGCAGCACAAGCGTCAGCTCAAAGCGAACTGTGGACAGACGAGCAAGGCTATTACTTCTGCAACATTGTGACAGTTCTTCCTGAAGCTCAAGGCAAAGGAATTGGGAAACTACTATTTCGACATGTTACCGATCAAGCTGATCGCGAGGGCCGTAAATGCTATCTGGAGTCCAGCAGAGCTGAGCCCAACATGGCAATATACGAACGCATGGGGTTCCAATTAGTCAAGGAGATGGTGTGTGATGATGATGGAGACAGCATCACATTATATTGTATGATGAGGCCGCCGCAGGAGATGTGAAGCCTTTCCTGCCATAATTTGCTTCTGATACTGTTGTCTCCACTTTGGAGACGGTAGGGCCGTGTTACTCGTGATGCTTCTCCAACCATACTGGAAGCATGCATGTTTTCCCATCATGTACGTAAAGGCATTCACAAACTCAGAACGTCTAGTACCGAGGGGGTCCAGGTGGACTACATGAGATGTTAGCGCGGGATCAGCAGTCGAGGTTACGTTGGTACGACTCACGGGGCTCCGTATTGCTGCTGTCCAGGATATACGGCTTGCTGCTGCGGTGGTCGCTGGCCGTATTGCTGCTGTGGTGGTCTAAGACACGTTAGCACAAGATCAACAGTTTGAAGTACGCTGGGTGACTCACGGTGCGCCATATTGCTGCTGGCCAGGTGGTCTGTCTCACGTGTTAGCCCAAGGCAAGCAGTTCAGACTCTACTGTGCGACTCACGGGGGGTATCCTCCTGGCTGTTGGGTAAACTGGCCATAGCCCGGTTGCTGGCCATAGCCCTGGCCATATCCTCCTTGTTGCTGGTTGTACTGACCCGGCGGAGGGCCGCCTGCACCCGGAGCCATATGCGTCTTCTCGTCCTTCGTGTCATAGCTTGGATCGATTGCACCCAGAATGAGCTTTATCATCCAGAGATCGGGCGTCAAGTCGACTGGAGGAACGGCTCGCGCCATCTCGGCAGACTCGTTCTCGTAGTTGGACGTGCAGTCTACTTCTCTGCCAACTTGTGGATCGTTATCGAGCTTGGCCAAGAATTCGGTAGCCTTCTGATCGTTTCCAACCTGGGCAAACTGGAAGGCCACAGCACCAGTACCGTACTGCGATCGTTGAGCGGCTTGAACGGCATACTGCACTGTCTCTATCAGAGTGTTCTGGTTCTCGCCGGCTGGCTGACCATCAGTGATGCTGATAATCAGCAGTGGCTTTTGCATTTGACCGCTGTTCAACTTCTGCACCAGGATGGGGTCGATGACCTTCTTGCGCAACTCGGTTCCGAAAGGAGTCAGGCCCTTGTACCGCTTGGTTGCCAGAATTTGCTCGACTTGCTGCTCGCTACGGATGTTGGACACTTGCTGCAGTGGAAGATCCTCGTTCATGAAGCGGAGATCGACTCCGTCATCATCGAAAAGCGTTGCTGCAAAGCATGCTCGCTGCAGAATAAGCTGCAAGTCTTTGATACGCTCGCCATTCTCCTCGAAGGACATGGATCCAGAGTCATCAACGTAAATCACCACATCGTATAGAGCCAGTCGGACGATATCGTTCGCAATCTCTTTCTGGATGCGCCATGCCTGGCAGAGGCGATCGACGCACTGTGCCGCGCGCTGAGCGATCTGAGGCAATCTCTGTGCGCCCTGTGTGCCTGGGCCATAAAATCTGTGCAAGTTCTTCTCTTGAATGGCCTTCTCTAGCTCGCGCTGGTAGCCTTGGATGTCGTGAGAGCTGGCCTGGCCACCGTATTGTTGCTGCTGGCCCGGAGGAGGGCCCGGAGGGGGGGCTCCATATTGTCCTGGAGGCGGGCCCTGCTGGTAATTTTGTGGTGGAGGTGGTCCGGATGGTGGTCCGCCCTGCTTCATAGATATGTTAGCTGCGCTCAGATAGCAAGTCGCTACCAGTCCCTAGTGATCACGAACGTAGCCGTATTGTGGTTGATTCCAGGGCTGCTGTTGATATGGCTGCTGTTGATAGGACTGAGGGCTATAGGGTGCAGCTGCGCCCGGATAAGGACTGGCAGTCTGCCCGGGCCTGGGCGGCGGAGGTGGAGGTGGCCTGGCGTATTGTCCTCCTGGCGGCGGCGGCGGCGGCGCAGGCGATCCATAGTGTTGAGGTGAAAATGGCGGTTGCTGTTGGTATTGCTGCTGTTGCGGTTGTTGCTGGTATCCTCCAGGTTGCAGCGCTGAAGGTACCTGGCCTGGCAGCAGTCCGGCACCGCCAGCCGCGAGTCGTGAAGCAAGCGGCATGTCGACGCGACGGTGTTGGACGGGAGATAGATAGGCAGCAGTCGAGGTGGAGAGTGCAGGGCGGGTATAGGAAAGCAACAAAGAAAGATGGGTGACTTACCGGTGGCCGGTAGGCGGAGTATTGCTGCTGTCCAGGTGGCGCCTGCTGGTGTGCGGGCTGTGTAGGAGGGAAGAGATGAGCACAGGCTGCACAGCTTTACGAGTGCGTCACACGGGAGAATGTTCTTACGTAGCCGCCTTGTCCAGCTCCGGCTCCAGCTCCTTGCTGGGTGAAGTTCGATACCGGCGCAGCTCCGCCTTGGGCAGCTGCGAGCTTACTAGCAAGACCTAACAAAAAAAATATGTCAGTTCTATGTCTGTGGCAAGCCTCCAACTGACATCTCTATTGTGTTTCTCAATGGAGGTGCAGTTCGCACGGTGACGGCGAGGATGGGACGCCAGGCGGGGGGACGATGACGCCAGCAATGGCGGGCGGGACAGATCCGCCCCAAAACCACATGGTGGAGGGGTCAGGATGAAATGGATAAAAGACACTGACCCATGATGGTGAAGTCTGTTCCGCGGGGTGTGGAGTGTGTAGCACTGGTGAGATGAGCAGTTGGTATAGAGTAGGTCGTTGGTTGTTGGTTATTGTGAGTTTGATGGGGAGAAGAGTGGACGTGGTGAAGGAGTGCAGTGTAAGGAGGTATTGTAGGTAGGTAGGTAGGTAAGGTCAGGTAGGTACATGTAGGTACATGTAGGTACCTCGTAGTTCTATGGACACACCACTTCATACAGGAACAGCCTGGCGTTGTGGCTCATCTGAGGCGCAGTCACAGCGATCGACATCATCGTCAGCCCAGCCACTCCTGCGAACGTCAGCCACGTGCGATGACTTTCACTTCACTCTCCCTTGTAAGTTGTAGCACCCATCAACATGTGCATTGGCTCAGGTATTCCACTTGTTCGTCAATCTGAGCCATATAGTACGGAGGACTGTCTAGAATGCTTGCATGCCGTTCTCAGATACCGGCCATTCATAGCTCACCTGCATGTGACAGCCCAAATGAAGATGACGAGAACAAGCACATCTGCATCATTTGCATTTCGTCTGAAGCAAAGTTGGGCCATCAATTCTCTCGATGCGGCAATTGGCGTATTTGAATCTTCATATAATGTGTTGCTACCTGGTACCTACATGGCGATGTGCTAGGAGGTAGCTCAAAGGATATTGTGCATTTTGTGAAGGTCAGGGCCGTTGCCGAGGTGAAATGTCCCGGAATTTCAACTTCACCTCACACTTCCCACACGAGTGACACGACCAGCGCGCTTTTCACGTGCTGTCGCCATATACACTTGGGTGACTTGACACGCTCTTCTCATCTTGCTCTGCTGGACGGAGGGATGGGCTGGCTGGACAAGGTGCCGCGAACCGAAGGAGGCGGCCTGTGGATAGGAGGATATGCTGCGCTGCACTCCCAGCAGCCTCTCTTCCAGCAGGCAAAGATCACGCATGTGATTAGCGTACTGGACTACGAAATCTACGAAGCAGACTACCTCCAGCTCTACACGCGCCTGCACATTCCACTCGACGACGACCCGAATGAAAACATCCTCCAGCACTTGCATAAGACGACGGAATTCACAGAGGAGGCGCTACGCAATGGCGGGGCCGTCTTTGTGCACTGTGCAATGGGCAAAAGCAGGTCGGCCACAGTGTGCTGCGCCTACCTGATGTGGAAGTACAACCTCACGCCAGATGCAGCACTCGAGCAAGTTCGAGAGGGCCGCGGTGTTGCAGACCCGAACCCTGGCTTCATGGAGCAGTTGGACGTCTACTATCGCATGCTGCATGCTGAAAACCAAGTCGCTGCGACAGGGATATACAATGCGTTCTTGAATGAGCGCGACACAATGAGAGATTGGTATACTTTTCGACCTTATCGCCGACAAGCGGACCCAGGTTCGAAGCTATGAAACAAGCTAGCGCACGCTAAGAATGGCGTCGTGAAGAAGGTGAGAATTCACTCAAGCACGTGGCTGGGAAGCTGTAGGGCTGTTTGTTGCCAAGCATATTCAATAGCTTCACGACTTCCCGATCGGGCATACGACAACGGAACGGCAGTAAGCTGCCGGCTTAATGGAGGCCTTAATCAAAGTGTATCAAATTGCTTGCCGCGCTCTACTGTTTTAAGCTTGTGCCGGGAAGCTGTTGGGCAGTGGCATTTCGAATTCACTCGATATCCCGATTTTCAATCCTCCACGCCCATTTTCACCCTCACCATTCACACACTGGCAATGACGATTCTCTTACTCACCGCCAACATACCAACGTCGTCGCGGTTCCGATGTCGCAACTGAATACCTATAACATATTCTGCAGCGCTTTCAGTTCCTCTTCTCTTCATACCAACAAGTACCACATAATCGCTCGCCAATTGCGGCGCCCACTCACAGCCCTTGAGCATCTTCATGAACCATCTCACGCAACTCGCATACGCCCTCACGAACTTCAGCATTCGCAGCATCACCGACAGCGGTAGCAGCACTCTCAGCCCAGCACTGTCGCCCTCCGCATCTCCATCAACAGCCATGGTAGGTAATGGCCAAGCAATCTCGTGTGCCCTCTCTTGCTAATGTAAATCAGGACCATAAGACCTCGCAAGACCTGCTGTCGAGCGGCCGGCGTGTAACCCGGCAACAGGTCCGGCTGATCAAGCAGTGCTTTCCGTTCTTGCGTTTGCCCGCTGAGCTGAGGGTTGTGGTCTACTCCTTCTCCAGTGACTTCGAGAAGCTGAACGAGTTTTTTGACAAGGCCTTCGCGAGGCTCAGTGCGAAACCCTCTTCACGTTCTCTGCTCTTTGCTCCACACAAGCGAACACCCAATGTCTATCTCATCAACAAGCAGATCTTTCGCGAAGCATCCCATTTGTTGCAGAGGCAAGGGTAAGTACTCGTCAGGCCTTCTGTATTGAAGTTCTTGTACCGTTCACGACTGACATGCCACCAGTGTTAGCTTCCACCATGGCCTTCTTCGATACAGCCTTTCAGATGTCATTTCACCTGCCATCCTCCGCCAAGTCAGCTTCCTCGAGATAACTGATGTCGGCCATCCGATGATCAAGGACGAGACCATGGTCTATAGCTGGGCGGGTTACATGAAACTCCTAGAGCAGCTTGGAGAGCTGTTGTCGACAGGCCCGCACAATCTCAAGAAGCTGAGTATCAAGCTCGATGACCGGCGTCTTGTCGAGCACATGACTCTCTGCCACGATACGGCCCACAAATGCGGCTTTCGAGACCAGATGTCAGAGGCATTGACCGCTCTCGGCAAAGCACGCGGCATCGACGAAGTGACGTTCCATGGCTTGAACGTCAACGAGGCCGCGAAGCTCAAGAGAATGCTCCAGCGCCCACTGGTCCCCTTCTTGAGCTTGCCACTGGAGCTTCGTCAGATGATCTACGAGCACACTGGAGACTGGTCTGACAGCTCAATCATACTTGGTCGCGCGGTTGCCCAGTGGACCGATCAGGGTATGCCTAAGAAGTTTCCCTTCCCCGGTAGGACCACGCCTACGGTCCTGTTGATCAACAAACAGATCAACGCCGAGGCGCTTGAAATTCTTCAGAAGAAGCCTCTCAATATCGTGTATCCCCAGGCAGAATTCACCAAGGAGGTCCATATCCCCTCGATTGTCGCCTTCCTCTCCAGCAAATCGATGCAGCATGCCCATACCATCAGCATTGACATGCAGAGCTGGCAATGGTCCGCTGATCTCGAGCACCGTATCATTGGCATCCTGGCAGCAAGCAAGAAACTCCAGCACTTGACCTTGAAATTCCGTGACGTCCTGAAGAAAGACTTCCAGGCGTCTAACAATCCCAGCTACCCCGATCTGAAAGTCGCGAGCAGTCTGAAGACCCTGAGAAGCGTGCGTGGCTTGAAGACAGTCACATTCGAGGGCGACTTGCCCGATGTCTTCACTGCGCCACTGGTGCAAATCATGACCTCGCAGCCTGGTGTGAAGCTCCAGGATCTCCCGAAGTTGAAGGCTCTCCTTCCAGACGGTGGTACCGAGGATATTGACGAACGCGACACACACACACCCCTCTGAAACTATCACGACATGCAACGACTCTTCTCTTTTCTTTTTTGACAGTTTTTGACGAAGCACGATTTACGATGGACTCTTTTGACGCAATGAGAGACGACGCATATTCAGCAATCACTGCTACGACGACGACGACGACGACGACAAAATCTTCTTTACCATTCGCCACTCTGATTTTATGCGCGCATTGAAAACAACACCAAGAGCGTCAGTCACTTTTTTTGGACACCAGACGCCTGATGATATCCACGACTTTTTTCTTTTTTTTTCTTTTTTTCTTTCTGCTTTTTCTGCTTCTTCTGCTTCTTCTGCTTCTTTTGCTTCTTCTGCTTCTTTTGCTTCTTTTGCTTCTTTTGCTTCTTCTGCTTCTTCTGCTTCTTCTGCTTTTTCTGCTTTTTCTGCTTCTTTTGCTTCTTCACGATATGGTGAGACAGAGACTTGGGTACTTCAAGAGGCAGGTAGTGAATTTGGTTACGCGAAAAAGAGAGAAAGAGCAAGAGCGAGCGAGAGAGAGAGCAAGAGCGAGAGGAAATCTCAAACCAAAAAAGGCGCATCAGACCAGACGGAAATCTATAAAAAGACAGACTGCAGACACACAGTATCATGAAAAGAAACACATATTTTCATGCCACATTTCTTTTCTCAGTGATTTTCCCTCTTTTTCTTTTGCTTTTTCTTTCTTTTTCTTTTCTTTTTCTTTTTTCCGGTCTTTTTTTTTTCTCTCCGATTACATTTTTGTTCAATGATCCCTAGATAGAGGAAATTAATGGAAAATAATTGAAAATAACTGAAAAAATGAAGAGGATAGAAAAAATACAAAAAGAATTCAAAAAAAAAAAAGAGTTCGAAAATCCATTTTAAAAAACAAGGAATTAGAAAACATTGAAAAAAGGAATTGGAAAAGAATCAGAAAAAGAATCAGAAAAAACGAAAGAAAAAAAGAAAGAAAAAAAGAAAAAAGAGAGGGAATCCAAAGAAAAATCCAAAAGACAAGAATTCACAAAACAAAATGGCTCAATTCAATTCAAATTCTCAGTAGGTATAGTATCCTCCATCCACCCTCCATCCCCCTCCCTCCCCTTCCCTTCCCTCTCAAACACAAAAAAAATCAATCCTCCAAAGCCTCCATCTCCGGAACCTTTGCCCAAATCGACCCCTCACCCAAACTCTCGGGCTTCTCCACGACAATAACCTCTTCGACATTGGATTTCCCCAAGCCGCGCACACTGTGGTGTAAATGCGGACATTCGGGCAATTCGGGGCGGTATTGAATGTCTCCGTCGAGGTCGGCGACGCGGATTTTGAGGAGCCAGAGTTTGTGGTGGGTGGCGAAGAAAATGTCTGCTGTTAGGGGGACTTGGACGGCGGTCTGGAGATTTTTTTTTGTTATGTTAGTATTTTTTAAATGTTTTTTTTTGGTCGGGTTGGGATGGGTTGGGTTGGGTTGGGTCGGTGGGTCGGTGGGTGGGTGAGTAGAGTGGTGGTGGTGGTTTTGCTTGGCGTGTTTGTTGAGAAGGAAGAGACGTACGCTTAGATGGATGAAGTTGTCTTTGATGTCAAGTTCCGTTTCTGGGAGTTTCTCGGGCAGAGGCTCAGGCGGAGGAGAATCCAGGATCTTGTAGAAGTACTTTTTGTCGGATGACATGGTCGTGTATGTGTGTGTATGTGTGTGACTTTGTGTGTACGGCGTGGTGTCGTTGGTTCAGTAGTGTACAGTGTGGTGTTGTTGTTGGCTCAGTACAAATACCTGGTATGATTGTTCTCTCTTATCTCTCTCTTGCACGCTACAGGGACAAGTACAAGTAGTAAGTTTAGTCAAGTCAGGTACATTCACGTCGGTGGTGAGAGTCTGTGAGAGTCGGTGGTTCTCACCCACCACTTTCTAGTCCCATTTGGGAAGGATGTCGTGCTGATTACTGTGACGTTGTTCAAGAGACCATGACTCGCCCGCACCTGAGCACTGCCACTCGGTCAACTGGACTGCCACTCAACTGTACCACCCTTTGTTCTGCTCACTCTCCACCACTTCTGTGTCAATCGGGTGAGAATCATATTGACAAATCCTTTCTCCTCCTCCTCTTCTGCTTCATCTTCTGCTTCATCTTCTTCATCTTCTTCACATCTTCCTCCTCCCCTTCCACTTCTACTTCACCCCCCGAGACGAGATGATGAGTTCTCGCAGTACTCGTGATATCTGTCACTACCGGCGCAGAAGGCGAGGCGAGGCGAGGCGCGGGACGGCAGCACACAGACAAGGCGGACGGATCCTGCGATGCGTCCACTCGTTCTACAGTACTACTGGAGACTACCTGAGTCGGATTCCGTGCATGTGGCATGTCGAATGGGTCTGTGAGTACCGACTCTACCAAGTATCATCAACTGTTGCCACTTATCGTGGGACACGGATGATATAAGGGACAACTAATACCTACCTCAGCCTTGAGGTATACATGTATCGTATCAATATTCTCTCCCAGATACCTCAACGTTGCTTTCTGATGAGATGCCCTGCTGGGGCTCTAATTTGACTAAGGTAGCTCGAGAACTAATCGTCGCCCCGCCATTCCGACGACTCGTCGACACTCTATTCTTTCTCTCTTCTACACCCACTACACCACCTGCATACACTTCACACTCGACACCACACTGACCACCGCATTGGCTCCGTGGCCGTTGCGAAGTGAAACGTGCCGCGACGCACGCACAACAGACTGACATGGCAGGACTCGTACCTCGTAGTTACTGACGGTATCAGAAGAGGGTGCACTACCTCCTAGGACCTCCTAGTACCTTAGTAGTAGAACGACTCGCCCAATGCAGATGGCAGCGCGCGCGCGTCTAATTAAAAACAATGCCTCCTGCCGGGTATAATACACATGGGCATGCACCTTGTCAGAGTCCAACACCAGACGATCCCGCTCTGCAAGAATCATAAGATCCGCGAATGGCCCAGACTGTTCCCCGTCAGCAAGCACGATTACTATCTACCTGACCTACCTTACGGTCCTTACCTGCCCTGACCTACATTACCTCCCACTGTGGTATCACTCCAAAAGTCCGCTGACTCCCGTGTCCAGCTCCTTGCGAACACCGCCTCTTTTCTCTTTCTCTCTGTCTCTCTCTCTCTCGCTCTCTCTCTTTCTGCAGTGTCTTGTCTGCACAGCACTGCACATCACAGCACTGCATTTTCGCTGCATTCGCCTCTGCAAAGTGGATCGAACATCTCAACGCAAATCGCTGCACTGCGCGCGCGTCTCCACCTCCAGGAACGGCTAATCACGACAACTCTTCGACGACTGTCCCGACGCTGTATCACCCACTGGACGAAGCGGTCGCCACGCCTCATCCAATCAACGCCGAGAGTTGCGCCCGCCACGCTGTTTGTGGTACCACTGTCGTCTCTGCCCTGTCTGGACGCTCGAATTCTGCAGAGTCTGGCCCACGACTGTGCCACGTCTGGTGATCGAGCTCGGAACCGCCCAGCCATTTCGTGGTCGCGAGTGTTACACCCGACTGTCCTTGTGTCACCGAGAATATGGGACGAGATGCCAGCTCACACTCTACCCACAGTCCGTCGGAATCACCTTCGGCCGCTTCCACTGCTCTCGACTCGCACGGCCGTATGACCATTTCCGGTATTGCCTTTACCTCCAATCCCACAAATGCCTTGTCTCTGAACGACCAGCACGCCGTACAAGTTGCGCCAACTCCGCGTGAAAGGAAGAGTCTACCCGCTGAACTTGGCCGCTATACCAGCCTCAGCGATTACCTGCGCAAGCAGCGAGCTCCGCAAGACGCGGCCATGGCTTCATACTACAACACTCCTTCGAGACAGCGGACCCAGTACTACGACGAACAATTCCAGTACAAGGACAACGTTCATGAAGGCACCATCCGTGAGCGAGTTCAACGAGATTCTCCCGTTGTGGCCGAATTACGCACGAACGTCATTGTATGTGCTCGTGCCAGAGTCAACCTAGAGATGCTACCGATGAGCTAATCATGTACGTTACACTAGATCAAAGACGAGTTCACGTTGGTAACGGACCTCTCGTGCCACCTGGCCGCACGATACATGCGACCAGACTCTGCCATTATGGTCAAGGTCGATCACAGCGCCTGCCTCGCCATGGGCGGCACGTTTGATCCGTGCTACATCCTATCCATCACAGCCGTACCTTCACAAATGGGCCCTACCATGAACAAGCGGAACGCCGCTTTGATTCAGTCCTTCATGGCCGACATCCTCAGCGTATCACCCGATCGTGGCGTGGTCAAGTTCCAGCCTATCCCCGAGGAGAACTTTGCCACAAATGGCACCACCATGGCAGGAGTCATCGAGCGTCAAGAGAAGCATCACAGTGGGGATCATAGCGGAGGTGTTCGGCGCGCCATGAACAATGTCGGGCGCAAGAGCCTGCCCAACTTCAAGAAGAGCATGTCGAAGATGAGCAATGACGCAAAGGTGGACATGGCTGCAGCAGCAGAGTCTCCGCCGGGAGGGGACGGCATGATGAGACCTCCGACTGTGAGAACGGACAGCGCGGCACCAAGCAGCATCTCTGAAGATGTACAGGACACCACGGTGCAGGCGAGCGCCACCACCGCCCTCGCTACCACCACCACAACTTCGAGCGAGGCGGCCCCAGCTGCCGAGGTATACGAGCTGCCAGCGACAGAATTGGAGAAAGAGCGACCAGCAACGGTGCACAAGAGAAAGTCCTCGGGTGGTACGTCGAATAATGGATTACGGATGAACCCCGTCTCTTCCACCTCCAACACGCCCATCACGCCGAAGACGGCAAAAAGGGCTCGGCCCAAGACGTTTTCGGGAGAATCCCCCTCTCCACGGGTCCATAGCCATACCAAGAGCGATTCCAATTCCCTCGCTGCTGCTGCTGCTACCGCTACCGCCAAGCCTTGGGCGCATTTGTCTGCGCCGCCTTTAAAGAAAGAGAGACCACGTTCGTTCCTCAAGCATGATCCCACCAATACTGTTGCGAAAGCCACACCGACCAACACATCCCGGCCCACGACGCCACGGCAGCGCCTGTCGGTTTCACGAGCGAAAGAAAACCTCATCGCCGGCACTGCATTCCCACAGGTTCCTTCCAAGCAGCTCAATGGAGACTGGACCAACGAATCTGCGCAGGAGAGATCGCGAAAGAAGATTGAGAGGTTAACAGGCGAGGATCCGGATGCGAAGAAGAAGGAGACGGAAGCCAACATTGCGAAGCGACGCGCGAGTATCACAGCTACGCCCAAATTGCCGCCCATGCCCGTTGATCAGCCGGATTCGAGCTCCATTGTCCTGGGCAAGCGGAAGAGTTTCCTGTCGGCTTTCAGGCGTAACGCCGCCAAGGCACAACACGCTCATTGAAGTTGTCATTTCTTATTTTGATAAACAAAGTTTCTTCCTTGTTCGCCATTATTCCTGGCACTTGGGAGCCATCCCTTGGAAGCGTGGCCCACACATGTACTTACACGATACCCAAAACTCCATTTTTCTCTTTGACCAGAAATTCCAAATACCATGTGACGATATGTTACAACTGCGCTCGCTGATTGCTCCATTCCCATGACACTACTTCACACACACCCACAACACTTGAGGAGGAGGAGGAGGAGGATGATCTACCTCTTCCCCGCCACGACTCTGACCTGATCTGGCGTACTGCGGGCACTATCACTCTTGGTATCAAACGATTGCTGTTGTCTCTCCACCAATTCATGCGCCTTTTCCTCCTCATCCAGTCGAATCACCGATCTCCTCTTGTGTGCCGAAGTAGCACTTTTCGCCGTCAAAGCATAGCAAGCCAGCGCGAGAAGACTGAGCTGGATGAGAAAGCTCGGAATTGTCGTATAAAATGCAAAGCGCTATAGAAGAAGAAGAAGAAGAATGTCAGTCTTTTTATCGTATTGTTATCTGGAGATTTCTTTTTTCTTTTTTGGTTTTGAGACGTAAGGTTAAAGGTACTACTCACCGTCTCGTGACATAGTGTATCAAACGATTGCGGTACACCTTCTCCTTGCACATTCTTCCACATGCACGTCCATGTTTGAAGGGTATCTCGATGTGGGGATTGGTGGTTGAGGGTGGCTTGGAGGGCTAGAGCGATGATGGAGAGGAGGGTACTCGATACGCTTGAGGCGAGGAGGATGGTGTTTGTGGGTACATGCTGGAGCTGTGTAAGTACCTTACTTTGAGAATGAAGAAGAAGAAAAGAAAAAAACATACCATCCTCCTACTTCCATTCCCATTCCCACAAACCCCTCCCACCACCGCAAAAATCCCATTCAACACCACAATCCCCACTGAAGTCCCCACCAAAGTTTTCAAACCTCGCATATCGAAATGAGAATTCCAAATCGGCAGGAAATATACGTTGGACGTTTGTGAAGTTTGATAAATGTGTAGCGTTCGGCTGGAGGTGCCGAGGATGGCGAGGTTGAGGGTTATCGAGAGGAGGGGGAGGAGGAGGTGTGGGAGGCGGTGGGTTGGTGGGGTGGGCATGTTGGTGGTGGGTTGGTGAGAGATGGATGGATGGATGGAATGAATGAATGAATGAATGAGGATGAAAAAGAGTGTAGTCTTATTTTTATCTTTCTTTCTTTCTTGAGAAGAGTAGAAGTAAACTGTATATCACAAAGTGAGATATCAAGAAAAATAAAAAGACCAAGTCAAGGTCAGGTACCTTACCCATCTACCTTATACATACCTTACCTGTCCATGTATAGACCTAGACCTCGCTCACTCCCTCGCTCACTCGCTCGCTTACTCGCAGAACTGTCGTGTATACATACCATAAACTATATTTGCTACAACACCTTCTTCCTCCTATTCAATACCTTTACGGTACGCCTTATTTCACATGCATAGTGTCCAAAAAAAAGTCCTCCCCTCGCATGACGGGCGGCTAATAGAGCGTATGAATGATCGTTTTTACCTATACGCATGGGAAGTATCACTCCAAAATACTTTATTTCTCAGCGCTTGTAGGTAGGTATATCTGTAAATAAATAACTTGTAAGTTGTGTTGCACCAATAAGAAAATTTCGAGATCTTTCTGAAACGACATGGGCGCTTGCTTTGCTTGCTTGATTGCTTGCTTGCATGGAGAGTGAGGCAGCGCTTGCGGATTTGCGGGTGTGGTGGTGAGTGGTGGAATAGTGAATTGGTGTGAAAGGGGGAGGGAAAGGGAAAGGGAAAAGGGAAGAAGAGGGAGTTGATTGGTGAGGGAAGCGCGCGCGCTCAGGCGCTGTTTGATGCCAAGATGTGATGTTGCTTACTCTTACCCCACTTTTTCCTGTCCTGTTGGACATCACTCTCAGCGGGCTCTATTCACTTAGTAAGCGAATGGTTGTGTGTAGGTATGGCGGACATTGTTTTAGCGATTTGTTTTAGCGATTTGTTTTTTCTTTTTTTTTTTTCCTTTTTTCGGTATTTTTCTCACTGACACTTGCTATGCCCCGAAATTGTTGGTATCGGTCTCGACGAGAGTTATGATGTATAGGAGGTAACATGTAACTTCGCTGGCAGGCCGGAAAGGCAGGAAGTAGTAGGTAGACAGGAGCTGACATCATTAGAAAGGTATGCCCCTCTACTCTATATTTATTGTATTATCTATTGGTATAGACTGTAGTTCAAACAATTCACAATTCTCCTACTCCACGTTGTCCATTATAAACAACAACATATCAAAACATGGCACCAAGCAAAGAATCCGAGGCTCTCACACACTTATTCAAGCAAATCGCCTCCAACTTTCCCTCCGATAACCCATTTGTCGCACGAGCTCTCTATGACAAGGTGAATACCGCAGCAGCAGAATGTCCCGGAGTGACTTATTCAGAGGATATCATTGCTGGCCGTCCCGCGCTCTGGGTCAGACCAATGGATGCAACGCCCAAGAAAGTGAGTTACTCGTTGTCCTTGTTGCATTTCTCCCAATTGCTGACGTGCATCCTCTCGCAAGGTGATGCTTTTCATGCATGGAGGCGGCTACTCATTCGGATCTCCCAATGGCCATCGCAAGCTCACTGCACACTTGGCCAAAGCCTGCAACGTCAATGCTCTATCCATCGACTACCGCATGGTGCCTGAGCATCCATATCCTGCTCCACTAGATGACTGTATGAGCGCATACAAGTACTTGTTAGACCAGGACTACTCGCCCGACAGCATCGTTCTGGCAGGAGATTCGTGCGGAGGAGGACTCGTCTCCGCTGTGCCACTGGAAGCGCGAAAGCGAGGTCTGCCCCTCCCGGCAGCATCCGTGGCAATGTCGCCCTGGTATGATCTGACCTTGGAATCCGAATCTCTGGAAACCAACAAAGAGAAAGATGTCTTGGGTACTAAAGCTTTTGTCGATATGCTCGCCGAACGCTACACCAGCGGGAACAAGCAATTGCGCAAGGATCCGGTCATCAGTCCGCTCTATGGTGATCTGAAGGGTCTCAATCCTCATTGGATATCTGTCGCCGGCCATGATACTCTGCTGGATGATGGAGTCCGATTTTATGAAAAAGCGCAAAAGGCCGGCGTTGATGTGCATTTGGCCAAAGCGGAGGGACAGCAGCATGTCTTTGAGTTCATGGCTGGGAAATCACCAGAGGCTAATGAATCGATCAAGAATATCGGCGAGTGGGTGAAGGGTAAGATTGGGTCGTAGAACAGTATGCCGGAAATGTGTTTTCGACTCAAGTTGATGAGGCTGTTCTTTTGGAAAAGACACTTTCTGAATGGCGATTCGGGAATTTGAAATTTCTACAATCACAAAAGTTATTCGAAGCGTTGACCGATATACTGGGTGCAGGTTGACATAGTTGATGAATCAAAGGCTCTGTCAGATATCAGACAGATACTCAATAATCCTCTATATACATCTAGTCAGTATTCAGCCAGAATCGCTTGCAATAAAAGTACTACGCCCTGTAGCATGTCAAGGTGCGTAATGTAGAAGCATTGCAATTGTGCAATGATTTAGTAATTATACCTTTCTATACATAATCAAGATGCCTCCATGTGTAGCCGAGGATATATGAAGCAAGTCCACGCGAATCCTCAGGGTCCCCAACGATAAGATTCTACTCACTCGAGCCTCTTCACTTACCTCCTACCCAACAGCTGAGAATATACTCTACTACCATCCTACCAACTCCCCAACATCTTACCAAGAACAAGTCCACCACCACAACAACAACAACAACAACAAAAACCATGTCCACCGAACCCACCATCCCCCTCCCCCCTCGCGCCCTCGAAGAAATCTCCGCCATCGACAACGCCCTCACCTTCCCCACCTTCACAGCCCACACCGCCTGGGTCCTCGGCTCCCTCCTCCGCACGCGCCTCCTCGCCTTTTCCAAACCCACAGTCATAGACATCAGTCTCGCACACTCCACGCACTGTCTCTTCCACGCCGTAACCCACTCCGGCACAGCCCCGGACAACGACACCTGGGTGCTTCGCAAACGCAACACGGTCTTGAGGTTTGGAGCTTCCACATGGTGGATGCACAATAAATTCTCGGGGGACGAGGGGGCTTTTGCGGCGAAATTTGGGCTGGGGATGGAAAAGGCGGGGGAATATGCGATTCATGGTGGGGGTTGGCCGGTTAGAGTGCAAGGTGTTGAAGGGGTTGTGGCGGTGATTGTGGTGAGTGGGTTGAAGCAGGAACAGGATCATGGGGTGATTGTGCAGGTTGTGAGTGAGTATTTGGAGGAGTTGGGGATTGAGTTGGGGGAGAAGAAGAAGGAGGATTAATGAGGGAGGGAGGGAATCCTCGGAAAAGGTCGAACAAGAGGTCTATCTGAGGGACAGCGTATTCCGGAATCGATGGGTTTCTTGCTGCTATCTGGTGGTCTTCATACCCGACAATGCCTTTTTTTGTAAATGGCGAGCAAGAGATTGGCTGGCTATGATGATGAAGAAGTCCACGACAGTCGCAGCATTGGGAAATACAGCAACGTTCGGCAACGGATACCGAACCAGATACCGAAAGGGTCAGTCGCTGGAATGGAAGGGTTTCTACTCATGTTCTTTACATTCAAAGAAAAGGTCCAAATGGCAACAACATAGACCGAATTTTTGCTGGCTTCTCATGTATAGAAACTACCTATCATGGGGGGAAATGTTCTCGCGACTAGATTCATCACCGAGCAGTTTCGCGCCCATCCAGATTTCAGCATTTCTAGCCCATTCGGCGCATAATGAACAGCAGCAGTCAAGGGGGCCAAGTCCCTATCGAAAACGGTCATCCCTCCGAACAGCAAGAAATGTCAACGACCACAACTGTCGAATATCACTTTCCGTCTGCGCAAGTGCACCCAACGGCGCAAACACAAACTCTCCCTCGGGACTGATTGTCCAACTCCAGACTTCCGAGCTCAAATGTTCCGAATTCGCTTCGAGATTGTCCCACAGATCGTTATTTGCACCACGTACATTATTGTACACGACTTCATCGCTGCAAAAGTCTGGTACTATCGCACCATCACTTGTGATGCATCGCTCCAGTTGTCGTTGAAGGCCAGCGGCCATCATGCTGAGTTGCCACGACCAGACGACAGTCCCGTGGTATGCGCTGTTGGTGAAGTTCGCGGCGTAGACGGGATCTCCTCCGTATGCTGGGTTGGCTACGACGAGTGAGACTGGCGTGAGCAGACCTACGGGAAACGGGGATCGAATGTTTGTTGCAGTCTGGTTGACAAAGGCCGTCAGTTGGGCTTGATTGGTTGTGTTGAGTAGGAAGAGACGGAAACAGTCGTCCGTATTCATGACTCTGACGATGGATTGATCATTGCCCCCGTCCAGAGCCAAGCCGTGAAATACAATATCACCCTGGATCAGATCAGATCTCGAAGCGAAGCCCATTCCAGCGGCGTTGGTATAGTCTTCCACGAGGTTTTTGGCTTCAGCAAAAGGAATAACGACTTCGAATAATGCCAAGGTGTCATCTTCCCATACTTGAGCGTACTGCGCTGCGAGATCGGCCCATTCAGGATAATCGGGAAACCAGCCCGCGGCAGAAAGGGCGGAGATGGATCGCAGGGCAGCAGGGACGAGGGCGGTGTTGATGTCGTAGGGGATGCGACCACTACCGATGCCAGTGTTGCTGTCGCGCCATTCTCCCACGGGAACATCGTCGCGGAGATGGATGAGATTCTCTTTGATTTGTCCGCCATCGCTGGCAAAAGAAGCGGTATTGGTCATGATCGTTTTGGCGTTGATCAGGGCGAGCTCTCCGTACGTTAAGCCGGCGTTACCGAAGTCGAGAGTGGAAACTGTGTTCAGAAAATCTGACGTCCTTTGCTGGCCCACGGTGGATTGGAGAAAGTACCTCTCCAAGAGAGGCATCAGATAGTAGTCCGTGTCGACCATCACGTAGTTACATCCCGGAGCAGTGCTCGCCATGCCCGTCTGCTGAATGCTCAAGAATGTCGCATAGTCGCCAATCGTCTCTTCATGACACACCACACCCGAAGTCTGATTGAGTCGTTCGAGAACCGATCCGATGACAGCCTCGATGGCGCCCCCTTGGCCTTCAGACAAGACGGGTGCAAGTAACAGCGTGGCAATCATGGAGTCGCGGCCAAAGTACGTCAAGAACCGCCACGCTCCCGCCAACAATTTATTCGAATACGACAAAAACGTGAGAGATTTCACCTTTTCCGCATCTTCTCCTCCTTCTTGTTCCAGAAGAAGACTTTGGGCGTTTTCATTCAACACCTGACTCCCATCCAATTGCTCCAATTGAGGATAATCAAATTTCGCCCGAAATCGATACCTTCCCGCCTCCATCTTCACCAAATTATCCTCCTCGAGCGTAATTCCACCACTCGTGCTGTCGTCGTCCACGGGAATGAACGAAATCGCCATCGTCGTAACATTATCCAACCACAATCTCGAAAGTTCCACACCCCCTCCTTCTTCAACTGGCAAAGCAGTATACCCAATCGCCTCCTGAATCCTCTCCACCAAAATCGAAGGCCCTTCGGTAAAATCTCGCACATTGCGAATACTTCCCAAAATCGCCACGGAGAGCTTCGCAGAAGAATTTAATTCTAGAAGACTTTCCACGCCCACGAACGGTAATTTTGATAAGGAATTTTCCAATGGTGTTTCGTAAATCGGTTGGAGATATTCTTCTTCTTCAGTACCACCAGCTTCCGAAGATGAAGAAGAAGAAACAAGACGAATCCCCAAACTCCCATTCACAGCTCCCTCATCCCCCGGCGACAAAAACACCACGGCGCCAGAATTCCCCGCGGGCCAAGCGACGACGATTCGGGGACTAATGACGCTCAAATCGGAAGTTTCTAACGGTGTTGTAATTACAACTTGTGTGGAAGAGTGGCAGTCGGAGTAAAAGTAATTCTCATAAGGAGGATCGCTGAGGTGTTGGGTTGTAGGTGCGTGAGGACATTCGTTTTCTGGACTTCGGAGACGGATGGGTGGGGAGGAGGCTTGTTGTTGCTGGTCTTGGAGGGCGAGGGCGGTGGTGGAGTGGGTTGTTGTTGCGAGGAAGAGGAAGAGAGATGTGAGGGGGTTTTTGAGGATGGGTGACATGGTGATTTCTTTTGGTGTTGATCTGGCTACCCTACCTAGTGAGGTACGTAGGTAGCAGAGTTGAACACCGTAGGACTGAATTACATGTGTCGATCGCCGTGAAGAGATTCAGTCAGTATGAGGGAGGCCTGAGCAGCAGCGGCATGTATATCATCATTCATTCATGCAGGTACAACAAAATCACATTTGACCCCGGTTGAATATTGAAAGTTGTTGGTTGGCCGGTTGGTTGGTTCGTTGGTTAGTCAATCAAATAAATCATCTACCCCGATTATATCTCTATTACACTTTTTTCTCATACATTCGTTCATTCCCCTGATCCATCCTGCTTCTCTCTACACCTGCAAATTTCTCCCTTCCTTTCCTTCCTTTCCTCTCTTTCCGACCTATACTAACAACAACAACAATCATCTGGATATGAGAAAAAAGAAACAAAAAAGAAAAGCAATTTCCACCCCCTCAAGGGCAGAAAAGAGATTGATGAAGAAGATCGACCAGACCTGATCCATGTCCATGCCATGTCTATCCACATCCAGGCGGGGAGGGCCCAGACAATAGAATTCTAGAATTTCGACCGAGACAGGTAGAGACTGGAGTAAAAATGTCCCGATCTACCGAAAAGAAAGAAAAGAAAGGAAAGAATATGGAGAAAATGCTGTTTGTCCCAAATGCAAGGTTCCCCTTTCCTTGTATATGCGGAGTACCTGGTATTTCTTATTATTCCCGAGGGCTAGGGCTAGGTAGGGCTAGGTGAAGAAGTCTGGAGAATACAATGCCAAGAGTTACCTACTGTATTTCCACGTTGCAAATCCAATCTCTTGAGGGCCATGTGGTCTTATGGAAGTTGGCCAACCAAGGATACTGAGTGTGGTCGAGGGACAGACAGCATTCGAGCAAAAGAAAAAATGTCGCAATCCATGTATTGAAACATGGGAATTTGCACAACTGAATGCATCAGCCGTGAATCGCTATTATCGCAATTAGTACACCATTCATCGCAAGTGTTACGAGGGATGTTACTCACAACACGGGGCCCGCGCAGATAGCAGTGAAGCTGAATGCTCGCCTGATGGCAAGCGCGGATTTTACCACTAAACCACTGATGCTGTGTTTGATGAGTAAGCTGAAGGTTGTTCTGTACATAATCAACACAAAACGACCTCCAAACCTTCCGAAGCGCAGCGTAGGTCAGGTGCAGGGGGGAGTGAAGGCCAACCAATTTGGCGCGCTTAGACTACTATAGCCAGAGAAATAGACTCGAAATCGCACGGTTTGATTGGCGCGATCCTTGGCGGGGGGCGCGCTAAATCCACTAGACCCAAAGCGTTGTCACCTTAAGAAAAAGCCCGCCGCAGGTATACCTGCCTGCCTGCCTGCCTGCCTACCGACCTGCCTATCTGTCCCTACGGGCTACATTGCCTAAAATTCAGAAGAGAAGGACAAGGAGGAGAAGGGGGAGGAGGAGGAGAAGGAGAGGGAGAGGAGGAGGAGAAGGAGAAGGAGAAGGAGAAGGAGAAAGAGAAGGAGAAGGAGAAGGAGGAAGAGGAAGAGGAAGAGGAAGAAGAGGAAGCCTTAAAAGAAGAAGAAAAGGCCTAGGAAGAAGAGATAGAGAGAAGAAAAGGCTAAGCAAGAAGAGATAGAGAGAAGAGACGAGAGACAGAGACAGAGACGGAGAACAAGAAGGAGAACAAGAAGGAGAACGAGAAGAAGGAGAACGAGATACCTAGGAAGAAGATAGACAGAGAGATAGAATACATATACATACGCACGCGCGCACATATATAGAAAATTGGCCGACACCGTGCCACCAACGGGCAGGCCCGTAGGACATATTAATACCTAGGGTAGACTTAGAGGTATATCTGGCTAAAAGGAAGTTTTTAATTGATAGTACTTATATTGTCTCTAATAGGAGGAAACTCAACACTATAACCGGATTATTATAGGGAGAGCGCCTTAAGTGTACTAAAACATATGTACAACTATACTGTACAGTAGTAGACCGTTAAAGAAAATTGAGATACTAAGCGGAGGGAGCGACAGCAGCCGAGCAAAAGAAAAAGAAAAAGTCGCAATCTATATATTGAAACATAGGAGTTTGCACAACTGAATGCATCAGCCGTGAATCGCTATTATCATAATCAGTATGCGGTTCAATGTAGACAGTACGGTGGTTGCTACTCACAACACGGGGCCCGCGCAAGATGCTCGCCTGATGGCAAGCGCGGATTTTACCACTAAACCACTGATGCTTTGATTGATGAGTCAGCCGGGGTCAATGACATATATCAAGGCTTTTTTTTGCTGCCACACGGTGGGCGATCTTCGGGAAATGGCGAGTGCGGACTGACTTCTTCCTATCCCATAAATTTCTTACACATTGCAAAACAGCCGCTACAAGCACAGACCGCAAGAAGAAAGGCATCACGGGTAGCGACAAGTTACCGCTCCAGTGCTCTATGATGGAAGAAGAAAAACCAGCTCGCTGCATAGGCTGGCAGACCAGTCCAACTGTACTTGATGGCTGCCAACTAATGGATGTGTATGTATTTGCAAGCGGAAGAGCGAACTAAAACCAGCAGAAAGGAAAGCAATAGTGACACAGAGAAGACAATGACCGAAAGTTCCATCGTTTGCTGTAGCCCCTTTATGCGCTTCTATGGAAGAGGAAGTCGATACGATGGATATAAGTACCACACTCAGCCTGTATACTGACCCCAACAGACCAAGCATCCCAAGTCTTACACTGTCTCCCCGAGGCGCAGAATGTCGAAATCCAACAAAGCAGAGAGGGCTCACTACCTCCAGCTCTTCGAGGAAGAAGAGAGTAGTCGCAGCGGTAGGGAGGAAGAGTTCCGAACGACACCACTGTTCTCGCTAGCAGTCAAGCATATGGTCACAGAAAATCATTCGCCGCCTCCAAACCTCCTAGTCCCTACATGCTCGAAGAATCACCCAACAACGACCACTACATCAACAACTCCCGTTCTACCACAATACGGTCTACTGGGGTTTCACATTGGCGAGCACGCCGAAATTGACGCCAAAGAGCCCGTTTTTCTCAACACGAACGCGCCTAGTTCGGTGTTCATTTGCGGCTCGCAGGGGAGCGGCAAGAGCTATACCTTGAGCTGTATGCTCGAGAACTGCCTCCTCGTGAGCGAAGAACTTGGGATCCTGCGTCAGCCCGTCGCCGGAGTCGTTTTTCACTACGACGTCGACAGTACCAATAGCGCTGTTTCCGAAGCTGCTAGCCTGTGCTCCCGCGGGATTCGAGTTCGTGTGCTGGTCTCCCCCAGCAACAAGTTCAAGCTGGAAGAAGCATACTCGCGTCTCCCCGGTGCGGCAGAGAATTTGGAGATAGCAACGTTGATGTTTAAAGATCAGCATCTGAGCATCGAGAGGATGCTCCGGTTGATGGCATTCTCGGAAGCCGAAGGAAATGTGCCGCTGTACATGGAAGTCATCCAGAAGATTCTGAGGCAGATGGCTATCCAAGGAACCCAGTTCACAATGGCGGCGTTCGAGCAACTGCTGGACAAAGAAAGCTTCATCCCCGGTCAACGCAGCATGATGAACATGCGACTGGATCTATTGCGCAGCTTTCTTCAGCCTCAAAAGAAGAAGAAGAAGGGAATGGATAATGTGTTCGAGAGCAAGCCTGGTACGCTCACCATCGTGGACCTCAGCGATCCATTCATCGACTCAGCTACAGTGTGTCTCCTTTTCGAGATCTGCCTGGGATTAGTGAAAGAAAATCGACCCGATGCCGGACTGGTCATCGCGCTGGATGAAGCGCATAAATACCTGAATGATTCTCCTGCAGCTGGGAACTTTACCAACCGCCTCCTGACTACGATTCGCGAGCAGAGGCACAATGCCACAAGAATTCTCATCGCCACCCAAGAACCCACGCTATCAAGTAAGCTGCTCGATCTATGCTCGGTGAGCATTGTACACCACTTCAAATCGCCCGCGTGGTTCACGACCATCCGCAACCACTTGGGCGGGGCGTCGAGTCTCACTGGTACCAGTACAGAACTAGAGAAGATGTTTGAGAGTATTATGAATTTACGAACAGGCGAGTCCCTCGTCTTCGCTCCGGAGGCTTACGTCTGTCAGGATGAATTGTTGGCGCCGCAGAAGCTTGGTGCGGGAGCGATGAAGATGCGGACGAGGAAGAGAGTGGGATTGGATAGGGGAAAGAGTGTACTCGCGGTGAACAGAAACTAAGTCCGGGTGTTCGAAGTCTTCAGGCGATGCCAATATCTGAGCAGCGACATGTTCGTGGCCAGCACTACATACAAGTAAACCTCATCGCCGACCACAATGGGAGAATGGTAGGTCAGGTACATGTATATGGGACGGACGTGAGTACAGTATGCCGAGAAATTCATTGATGTGATAGGTACGTGCCTCAGGTACCAATAATCATCAACTGAGATTTTCTGTCGCCTTAACCAACACTCTACTGACCATGATCTCATGCCAACCCATTCGACTGATTGCCAATAAGCTGTGGTAGCTGCAATCGCTTCCATCGACCAAATCCAATCCACCACCTGTTGAGCGAGCTCGATTGATCGCTATCGCCGGGTCTGCCCAATCGAAATCCCGATTCACAAGCTTGCCAACGTGTATGATCTCGGTGAGTAGTTGTGCACAATTACACCTTCAAGCAGATCAAGAAGATGCATATCGAGGCCTACCTGATCCACGGTAACGAGTATCCCAGCGAATTCTTCAAGACTATTCTTATTCCAATCCACGGACGTGTTCAGCTTCGGCACGTAGGCCAGAGCCGTTTGATCGACAAGAGGATCTGCGAACTCGACATCCAAATCGTATTTTCCCAGCAGAAATTGGATGGCAGCAACACCTGGAGAGTTATGAAGCATGCTCTGGCCCCTCTTGAAGCCTACGCCTACAACGAGCACACGCATTTTCAAGTTTGACAAAGGCCTTCGAGCCCCAGTCGTGCCTCGCTTGTTCTCAAGCACTCGCATCAGCCGATCAACAATCTCAGAAGGCCGTCTCCACGAGGTTTCGGTTGCGTGCTGGAGGATGGGCATGTTGCATGTCTTCAGGAGATAATAAGGATTCACAGGTATGCAGGGGCCACCGACTCCCGGTCCAGGCCAAAATGGTTGGTAACCGAATGGTTTCGATGCGGCCGCTCTGCTAACCTCCCATTCATCGATGCCCAGGGAGGCGCAAGCGTCGGCCATCTCATTGGCATACGCCGCACATACCATGCGCTGACAATTCTCGTAGAGTTTCGTCATTTCTGCCGCCTCCAACGAAGACACCGGAATCAGATGGTCAAACACACGCCCATAGAGCTGATGTACAGCAGCCAATGATGGAGAGTCTATGCCGGAGATGATCTTTGGGATACTCTGGAACGCGGGAAATTTGCGCCCTGGATCCACTCTCTGGCCACTCAATGTCAGCTCTGCTTTCGTAAGCGTTCGATATGGTATACCTCTGGAGACATGCCCACTTTAGCGTGCTTTGTGGCGACCAGGAAGCTGAGGAGCTCTCTTGTCATGCCTATCGCTACTGTGCTTTCTACGACCACAGTAACTCCTGGGCGAACATGCTGGGCGATGGTTCGTATTGCTATCTCTAGGAACGTGGTATCGATGGTTTTGTCGTGGTTGAGAGGGGTTGGGACGGATATGAGAATAGCGTTCGCGGCAGCCAAATCAGGGGCATGTGAAGTTGTTCGAACCGCCGCTGATCCTGAGAATTGCTGTGCGATCTTTTCGATTCTCTGCTTTGAAACATCAAAAGCAATCACCTCGTAGACTCTGGCGAATGCCTCAACCAGGTGTGAACCAACGTATCCGACTCCAACGACAGCCACGACGGGATGAAATTGTCGTTCTTGTGCAAGAGTGGCTTTGATACGCGCAGTATCGGATGTCATGACCTTTTTTTTTCCTTTTCGCTCTCTGTTGATGATGAAGTAGGTTAGGTGTGGGGAAATGAGAACGGATCTTTCGATAGAGGTTGTAATAGAGACAGGCAAGCGATTGTGTGTCTTAAGCGAATGTATGAGTTCGTGGATCCAGTATCCGATGCAGATACCCAGAGAGCACCTGGGAGAGGACTCGATGAACAACACGGCATTTCCCCAAGCGATGTCTCATCTCGGGCTTCCGTAAGTGGATCTGAAGTCATGCTGTCAAGGTGTGATTGCATTTATGGGTGAGAGTGGAGCCACTCAACATGTCCGGTTCGTGAGTATTTCTTTTCTTGTCATGAATGACTCTGATAAGACCAGGCTGAATATGCTGCAGTCTTCCAAGTATACGGTATGTAAACAGTCCTACTCCCTCTCTCGACATCGAAGAAGCCACTATTATTCTCCTTTAGCTTTCTACGCGGCTTACGCTACCAACATCAGACATTTGATCTCTTACAGATGTCGTATTCGGCATCTTCAGCGAGAAGTGGATCTTGAGTCCTGCTGTCAGCATGTGGCGACATTCGTGGAACAGCAGGATTCCGCTACAGTCGCCTTCTACAGTGGCACAGCCGATCGATAGTCTATCTACATCTATATACAGCGTATCAGAAGACGCAGTTTTGATCGTCGCCACTCGCCAGGCTTAAAATCAAGAGACTCTTCTATTTTGCCGGTTGCAGGATGCAATGACTCCACTCGAGCGAGTTTCCCGAGAGATTGTACTCTACTTGCTTGAGAGTCTGCACCTAAAAGATCAAGACTAGTCCCTCTGAGGTAATATCAAGGTGCGGGTAGTCTAACGATCGGCTGTGCCGCTTGGTCACATTGTTGCTGCCTATCAAAAGATGCTATAGACGAATGACGCTATTGTCCCTACTGTCACCCATCCCAGTAAAGGGTGGCTAGGCCTCGCAACCTCGTACGTATTATGATCTATCATAATCGTCGAACGCTGAACGCTGAACGCTGAACAAGAAGAGCGGGCATGCAGTCTTGCATTGTGAGAATGTGGCTATCGAAGGCAGTCTGGAGGAATCCGCTTCGCCGATGACGCCGAAACCACGTCTCGGTCCTCATCGCCTCCGGTGAGACTAGTATTATAAGTCACCATGTAGGGTACTTCAACGTTTTTGCCGATTGTGTTATGTGAGAAGCCCACTAGCGGTATATATCAGACGTTGCAAAGTCCCTCTCGGAAGATTGGATGGACACAAGCACCTGTAAAGCTGCTTTCAAATGTAAGAAATCGCTGTCGCAAGCCTCCTAGCCGGAGCCGTACTAACTCACATTCATTTTCAGACGCCCTTTGTAGTAGCCATAATAAGCCCAGTTGCGTTCCTACAGAACTCGCCTCCAGCAATATCGGGTAACAGCAGCTATCATGGAGCTTGTAATCATTGGCTTTGGCCCAGTGGCGGGCTACAAGTACTCCAGGTGCATACACAACGCAATCGTGCACGGTAATCTAAATCGATACCACATCATCGACCGCGAGTGCCAGCAGCAACAAGTTGAGGCCAGGCTTGCTAAGTTGCCTGTTCAACCTGCATCGTGCACGTACATTCCTGAAAACGTCTTGCGAGATGGCACCGATTCCGGCATCGGATGGCTGGTCCAGCACGGCCTGCTCACAAACGACGGAACGAGAAAGAAGATTGTTCTCACCACGGAGCCGCAGTCGCATGATGCATATATCAGGCATGCATTAGCACAACACTTTGACATCTTGGTTTCCAAGCCCCTGATATTACCCATTAAAGATGGTGTCCTCGACCATCGAGCTTTGATGCCAGGCGTCCACGCCATTGCGAAAGCATCAGTGGAGGCCGGCGTCCATTCTGCCATGTTGTGTCTGGGTCGATTCCACGAGATCTACGAGAAGAAGCTTCGACAGCCAGTGGCGATGATGATGCAGCGTTTACAGACACCAATCACGTCTGTTCACATCAAGACTGCCTCAGGGGTGTGGAATCTCCCGTCCGAGTTCAGTCAGCGGGAAGACCATCCCTACAAATACGGCTACGGTATGCTCATGCACGGCGCCTATCACTACATCGACATTCTGGCCCGGCTTCTCTTGTTGAACAGACAGCTTTTCCCAGAAGAAGAGTTTTTCATCACGCTGCAAGGATTCTCTGCCGGACCGCACGATCAGCGCATGCGGATCGGAAACCTCGAACCAAACACTTCAGGTTACCGACCAGAGTTCTCCGAGTTGCAAGATGGCCTTCCGTACGGCGAAACCGACATTGTTGCATCCTACGCCTTGAGGTTTCGGTCCTCCGGTCGTGTGCTTACGCTGGGAACCATCTCGCTCGAGCAAACAACACCAGGTATGCGCTCGTGGGGTCCGTTTCCAGAGGTTCCCTACAACATCAATGGCCGGTTGCATTGTACCGACATTGACGTGAGGCTGGGCACAGCGTTTTCAATTGCCACAAACGTGACGAAACATCCTATACAAGCTCGTTTGGGCGATACCGATGTTCGTGGCGTGAATTCTGCAACAGTTGTCACGAGAGCGAACGCTCGGATTGCTCGGACCCAAGGATTCATTCGTCAGGAGACCTTCGAGCGTCCCTACGGTAAATCGTATTCTTACACGGCAGAAACTGAAATATTTGAGAGGTGGCTCCAAGATAAACCCACCTACAGCGACCTGCAGTCACATGTCCCCTCATGCGCTATACTTGATGGACTTCTCAAGCTGGCTGCGGCTGACTGGCGTGGCGACATTGAGGTAGACTTCGACTACCCAGCTCCCGAGTGCCCAAAAGTTTCACAGTACGACGACCCGTGGTACGCATATATGGCCGACGACGTGGCGTTTTCCTCTGAGCACCCGACCAGGTGACCGTACTCGGTGTGACAAGTGATTTCTGTGGGCCCTGGATCGGCCAGGAGGCGCCCTAGAGTCGCACAAAATCCGCCTGATTTTGAGGAGAGAAGACAGGGTGTGAGAAACGAACGGCACACATGCCTAGGCATTGCATCAGGCCCAACCGAAGAATTGTTTGAGCCCACCTCAGCTAGGTAGTTCAAAAGACATCCCGGATTGCCGGATTAGAAGCTAGCGTGTTGACGCTATGCGGGCCCTCTGCAGTGGATATATCGAGGTGATTAGCCGTCCTCATCATGCTGTATCTTCTTCTTCTTCTTCTTCTTCTTATCTGCCGACTTTTGTCCTTCTTGTCCACTAGAAGGCCTGACAGTGTCAGATTCTCCCTCAACAATGCGCCGGGTGTCTATTATAGTCCCCAGCTTTAACGCGGGTTATTACCTCCGCGACTGTGTATCCTCGATACGACAGCATACAGCAGGTGTCGATAGAGAAGTGATTGTGGTGGACGATGGTTCGACAGACGAGATGAGCGTCCGCGTGATAGAAGAATTGGCCTCTGAGCCGGATCTCAAAGTGATCCGCCATGGCAAGAACCTCGGCGTCCAATTCGCTCGCAACACAGGCCTGAAGGCAGCTGGGGGAGACTACATTGTTTGTCTGGACGGAGACGACGTTTTGCTGCCAATCTTGGAGCATGGAAGCTTTCTATCGGAAGCGACACGAATCCTCTCCGAGAAGCCCGAGGTCGCATTCGTACACACCATGTCGGAGATGTTTGGGGACTTCAGTGGCTTGACGATCTCCTCGTACCCTCTCCGTGAGGAAATGGTTGCCCGAAAGCACCATATACACATCGCTATCGTGTATCGCCGTACCGAGATCTCTCAGGGTCTGCATTACATGGAGACGGTGCCGAAGTGGCAGGACTGGGCGTTTGGGGCCTCTTTGCTCGCGCGCAGGTGGGCAAGGAGGGAGCAATTGGAGATTGGTTTCGTCAAGGGTCCTGGGTATGGCTACCGCATTCATTCTGCAGTTGCTCGAATTTCTCAGACTGAGGTCCGTGAGCACGATGCCACACGGCTGGTGATCGAAGCCCATACGGATTACTTCGCCTCAAGACTCCCACATGTGACGAACAATGTAGAGGATCTGACTGCAATTGTGGTGGCATCCAAGCCGAGCGCGCTTGCGGATCTGCTGTTCATGGCATCTTTTGATCTGGAGCAGGCCTTGGGTGTTGCTCGGGATCGCGGATACCAACTCGGTTCAGCCCAGGTCGACCGGCTTGGAATCCCCTAGAGTTCGTTTGCGGTAAACACATAGATACGAACAAAATCGCCAAGGCCACTGTGTGTAGACTACTTGCAAGCAGAACTGGCGCTCCAGACCAGGCATTACCATGAGCCAAGTCTCCATGTGAATGTTGCAGTCAAGATTGCCGGAAATGAGTGCCCCAAAGCTTTGTGATATGGCGCCGGCCGCGTACAGCGACGCCACTGTAGTCCACGGGAAAAGAGCGATAATAGCACACCGGAAGGAAATCAGCAACCTCCAGAAAGGCAAGCTCATTCGGCACGGAAACAATTTTGCAGTCTTTGAGAAGGCAGTGAGTTGTTTTCGAGTAGTGACGAGTGCAGATAATGTCCTCGAAGACCGCCATCAAACGAGCGTAGACCAGATACTGGGAGAATTCCCGGAGGAATATGAGGAAGCATAGCTGCCGTCCATATCGCGATGAAGTGAATGAAGAATGGTCTTGCTGGACAGTCTCAAGAGCATTCTCAGCCTCTGGCGCCTGGCTAGCAGTAACTTCGTAATGCTCATCGCGAATATACAAGAGTAGAGGGGTCTGTTCCAGCACAAGTGTAGCCATCCATCGGAATGGCAGGTGGAGAGTGAGCAAGGTGCCCGGAAGAGTTCCGTAGAGCGTAGTAGGTGCTGCGGCTGAATCAGGCCTTTGAACGAGCCTGCATGCAGAGTTCTTATCGGATCACCGTGCCTCTCGAGTGCCACAATCGGCTCAGATACCGCATCGAGAATGTCGAGAAGGCCGGTGTCAACTCCGCTCCCGTTCGCCACAGCTGCGCCAAAAACAGGTATTAACCGTTTCCCCAGCGGCTCCCGTACTTATTCTACTGTTCCCATCATAACTCAGAAGAACCTTCTTGAGCCCTGACTGCATTGCGACTGTCTTATCCAGCATTTGTGACTTCCTCCCCTTGTGTTGCTATGCCTCTGACTGGAACTAGGGAGCCTGATCCGTTTTGTGACTCCGGGGAATTCAACATTTCGGACGTGGACAGCGAAGTAGAATGTGCGGCTCAACTGCTTAGACTACTCGATTTTCCTGGCATGACCTCGCGAAAAGACACCGTCGCTGCTGCCAATGTCAAAACCTTCCCGTGGGTGTTCCAGCCCAATACTAAGGCCGACAATTGCGCAGATGTGAGTCACTGGCTCCTCAGGGGTGACCGCTTCTACTGGGTGACCGGCAAGGCAGGTTCCGGCAAATCGACCTTGATGAATTTCCTCTTGACGTCTCCAGAAACGGAGGCCGCGCTTTCTAAATGGGCTGGCAACGCAGGCGTTGTGCTTGTATCTTACTTTTTCTGGAATTCTGGCAAGCCTCTGCAGAAAAGTATCCTTGGCTTACTCCGGGCTTCCGTGTACCAAATTCTGGAGAATGATCGCAGTATGGCGAGGATCGTGGAGAGAGTTTTGTTTGAGTCTCGATGCTCATCGACGGGCTGTCCTCCATTTCGCGAGACTGTGTTATCCGAATCAAAGCTCTGCGAGGTCTTGTTGGCTCTGCTTGACCATGGCAAATCGCAATCCTCCAGCTACTGCTTCTTCATCGATGCACTCGGAGAATGCGAAGGAGATCGCACCGTGCTGCTGAGTTTGCTTGAGAAGTTGGTCGAGCGCCCTCACGTCAAGGTGTGTGCTTCCAGTACCCCGTGGCCATCCCTCAGACGCTTTTTTCGACTTAGTGCGACGTTGACCCTGGAAAATTTTACCTCTGCAGACCTGTTGCTTTACGCCGGCGAAAGGATGAGACAGCAGTTAGCACGGACAAAGCAGGCAATTGCCGAATCGAATGTGGAGAAGCTTGCCTCGGAAATTGTCGCGAGGTCCAATGGCATCTTTCTATGGGTTGTGCTTGTAACGTGCGAGATGAACGAAGGGCTTGCAAGAGGTGACAGTATTGACGTACTGCTGAGAAGACTAGACGCGTCGCCTCCAGAGATACGCGATCTTCTTCCAGTCATACTAGACAGGCGTGCTGATGCATTATTCCGAGACAGCGCTATGAGATACCTGTCATTGCGTGCAGCATCGAGCGAGCCGGTAGACCTTCTGACATTTTCCATGGCGTGTCTCGAGAACAGCCATGCTGCGGAACGAGACCAACTGATGTCAATCTCGATGGACGATGCACAGCCTATGGTTCAAGAAATTGCAGAGACGTTGTCAGCTCGTACTGCCGGCTTGCTCGAGGTGTCGTGCGATCCGATTCAATCAGGATATGAGGTCAAGCATCCCATATTCTTACTCATGGCCTACGACGTTAGCTTTTTGCATGACTCTGTCACTACCGTCGTGAAAGACTCCCCGGCTCAGAAGGTAGCCTACCTCCATTGCTTACTCCAAGCATCCGTTCGGGTTGGCACTTGGCTTCGCCATCACGAACAAGGCCGCACGCTATCCGCACGTGCATATCGCCAAGCAGTTCAATTCGCAAAGTCGATTGATGCCGGAGCTTGATCCGAGAAAGCACTGCCAAGAAGGATTTCTGAAGGATTTCTGAACAATGACATTGGCAAATCCATTCGTTTGGAGTCTAGTTTGGGGTCCATGTGGGTATACTGTTGCCCTATACCCACGTTTTTTTACTCTATGCAGAGACTGGCGCAGGTTTTTTTTTAACCGGGAAATTAGCGACGAAGCACACAGTGCAAGGAGGCGCGTAGCGTACGCGAGGCCGTAGGAGACTGCCCTGCATGACTCATGAGATTGTTAGCTTATGAAACTTCCCTGTATGTCTATGCGCGCGTCAAGTGAATCGTCCACTCGGGTTTTTATACATACCTCATGAAGGTAGGTACATTAGGTACCAGGTAGGTATGAGTTTTGAATTACCTCCTAGCGGCACTGTCGCTGCCGGTATGCTGAGCACAGTAGAGGTTCAGTAAGGTGACTGAGAAATCAACGAAGGAGGGGAGATGGTCACTGGGTCTCAGTAGAGGAGGGGGAGTCTGGATATCTATAACATAGAACTGAAGAGTAAGGCTTTCTGTATATCACTTATGAGAAAGGATTGGAACACAACAGAGGCACAGCACTAGGAGGTAGGCAGATAAGGATACAGAACTATAATTCGAAATAGGAAGGGCATATAGTTTAGCACTATTGAACTATAAACTGACTAAGGTACGTAGTATACGGTATACCTGCCCGTTGAAACAGGTAATAATCTGGAAAGCATCAGAAGATAAGAAGATACGGTAACTTACCTAATGTATCTTTGACATAAACGTGTATAGAGACCGCTTACCTTAGGTACCTAAGCAGTCAACACAGAAACTACCTGTACCTATTTGCAACACTTCTCCACCTACCTCCCCGTAGGTACCTACATGTACTCACAATATTCTCGACCTCTTTTTGCACATCCGCCTCCTCTCTGTTGTCAGCGCTCCCGCTGCACATCCCATCATTCCTTCTCTTCCCGCTTTATCGTCCCCTTCCTCTCCTTTCTGCTCTTACATCCTTCGAATCACGCGAGCCGAAGCGTCCTTGCAGTCACTCCGCTCCGCCTACCTTCTCCCGAATCGCTTCAGCACGACGACATACACGCACATTCAGCTCCGCATACACACATTGTTCGCACCGCCATCATCGCTCCCTCGCCGAACAAGCCGCGACCTCGACCTTGCGAACCTCGCTTGTCTTGGTGACGTGCCGTGCGGTCGATTTCTTTCCCCTAGCTTAGCGCAATCGAAGATGGCCTCGACACAGACCTCAGAGAAGACTATCAGCGAGAAGCAACGACTCAAGCTCGCGAAGTTCGCCATCAAGAAGGAAAAGCAAGAACAGCAGGCGCAGCAGGCGCAGCAACGACTCGACGGTGCTGCCAAGGATAAGAAGCTCAAGAGGCAGGATGCTCCTGCTGTCGAATCACAAGATTGGATCGAAGAGACCCCAACTGGACGAAAGAAAATCCTGAAATCACTTGACGACGAATTCCACAAGGCCTACATACCGAAGGTCGTGGAATCTGCCTGGTACAGCTTCTGGGAGGACCAAGGACTGTTCAAGCCACAAACACAAGAGAACGGCCGTCTGAAACCGAAAGGCAAATACGTGATTGCTATACCACCGCCAAATGTATGACTCATGTATCGATCGACGACTCTTCATACCTGCTAATTTCATTCTTAGGTCACGGGCAAACTGCACATTGGGCACGCTCTGGCGCTCTCGTTAGAAGACACCCTCATCAGGTGGCATCGTATGCTGCAGTACTCGACCCTCTACATTCCCGGCACCGACCATGCAGGCATTGCCACACAGGCCGTCGTCGAAAAGCAGCTCGCAAAGCACCCCATCGACGGCAAATCCAAAAGGCAGGACTTCAGTCGAGAGGAATTTGTGCAGTTGTGCCAGGACTGGAAGGAGGACTACCACCGAGAGATCAACAAAACGACACGTAGACTGGGCGTTTCCGTGGATTGGTCGCGAGAAGCCTTTACCATGAGCCCGCAATTGTCCAAAGCCGTCACTGAAACGTTTGTGCAACTCCACTCGGAAGGCCTGATATATCGAGCCAACAGGCTGGTGCATTGGTCCTGTCGCCTCTCTACTGCTCTATCTACCCTGGAAGTGGATCAAAAAGAGCTTGAGGGATCGACGAAGCTTGATGTGCCTGGATATGACCGCAAGATCGAATTCGGAACTCTCACGTATTTCAAATACCCCATCGAAGGGACCAACGGCCAGACCATCGAAGTAGCAACAACAAGACCCGAGACGATGCTTGGCGATACTGCCATTGCGGTGCACCCTCAGGACGACAGATACAAGGATTTTGTGGGCAAGACGGCGCTGCACCCCATCATACCCGATAGAAAACTGAAAATCATCGCCGATGAATATGTCGACAGAGAGTTTGGAACTGGTGCAGTGAAGCTCACCCCTGCCCACGATCATAATGATTTCAACCTGGGCAAGAAACATAACCTGCCCTTCATCAACATCTTGAATGAGGACGGTACTCTCAACAGCAACGCTGGTCACTATGCCGGAGAGAAGAGATTCAATGCGAGGTATGGTGTCATTGAAGAGCTTAAAAGTTTGGGCCTCTTGACCAAGCAAGAGCCGAACAAGATGGTCGTTCCGATATGCAGCCGATCAGGAGATGTCATTGAGCCTTTACTGAAACCTCAGTGGTGGATGAAAATGCAACCTCTCAAAGATCCGGCCATCAAAGTTGTTGAAAGCGGCGAACTCGTCATCCGGCCGGACGTGCAGAAACGCCAGTACTTGACCTGGATGCGAGATCTTCAAGACTGGTGTTTATCGAGACAGCTATGGTGGGGCCATCAGATACCGGCGTACTACATCAGTTTCGAGGGTGAAGAAGCTGACAATAATGCGAACGATGACTACTGGGTTTGCGGCGCGACAGAACAAGAGGCTCGGAGCAAGGCAGAGAAGAAATTCCCGGGCAAAAATGTGACACTGAAACGAGACGAAGACGTGCTGGACACCTGGTTTAGCTCTGGCCTCTGGCCGTTTAGTACCCTTGGATGGCCAGACAAAACGCCAGATCTGGAGAACTACTTTCCAACCACGACCCTGGAGACGGGGTGGGATATCGTACCTTTCTGGGTGAGTTCACAACCGCTGAGTTATCGGTCGGGGTAGCATCTCTGCAACATTTACTGACCATATATACCTACCATTTATCCCTCTTCTAGGTCAGCCGCATGATCATGTTCTCCCTTAAGCTCACCGGCCAGGTGCCCTTCAAAGAGGTTTTTTGCCATGGTTTGATACGAGACAGCGATGGGAGGAAAATGTCCAAATCTTTGGGGAATGTGATCGATCCTATCGACATCCTGGATGGGATTTCTCTTGATGAACTGCATCAGAAGCTGTTGCAGGGGAATCTTGCCCAGAGCGAAGTCAAGAACGCTGAAAGGTACCAGAAGAAGGTAAGTTGTTGACGCTGGGGGCATCGACTTGAGATATCTCACGTAAAGCATAGCTGGACTGTACACTCGTGCTGCTCGGATGAGACGCTTTAGCTCGAGGCGAAGCCTCAGTCCTTCGCCGTATCGTCGAATCCATATGCTAACACGTTGCAGGCCTTTCCACAAGGAATCCCAGAGGTTGGCGCCGATGCCTTGCGCTTCTCCCTTGTCAACTACACTCAAGCATCTGGCAGCGACATCAATTTCGATGTCAAGACGATGCACAGCTATCGAAGATTCTGCAACAAGATCTACCAGGCTACGAAATACGTACTCGGGAAGCTCGGCGAAGACTTTGTTCCTCGCGAAACGAGTGCTCTTGCAGGTAAGGAGAGTCTGCCCGAGAAGTGGATTTTGACGAAGATGAACAGTGCCGCGAAACAAATCAATCGCGCACTTGAGGAGCGCGAATTTGCAAGGTCGACTCAGATCAGCTATCGATACCTGTACGATGAGCTGTTCGCCATCTATATCGAGAATTCCAAGTCGATTATCTCCGAGGGCACGACCGAAGAGGCTCGGTCGGCCATGGATACACTCTATACGACACTGGAGACTGGCTTGCGGCTCCTCGCTCCCTTTATGCCTTTCCTCACCGAAGAACTTTGGCAGAGGCTACCACGAAGGCCAGGCGATGATACCATCTCAATCACCGTCGCGCACTATCCGGAATATGACCCGTCGTTGGATGACGCGCGATCCGAGACAGCCTATGAGCTTGTACTGGGCTGTTCCAAAGGAATTCGATCTCTCATGGTCGAATATGCTATCAAGGACAAAGGTGTCGCTTATATCGCACCTCTGACTCAAATGTCTCATGATACCGTAACTGCCCAGATTTCCGCCATCGAGTCTCTCAGTGGCAAGACACCAGTGGAAATCACCATACTACAGGTAGGAGAGGGCATTACCACCAACTGCCGCTGTGCGGTATTCCCTGTTTCTGCCGACGCGAATGTCTATCTGCTCGTCCAGGACCGCATTCACGATTTCGGGAAGGAGGCAGAAAAATACCAGGCGAGATTGGATGCAGCGGAGAAGGAGCAACATGACATCGAATCGATCAGGGCAGACATGATGAAAGTGCAGAACAAGGATGTCACTGACGCCCTGCAAGTGGTTGAGGTCCGAAAGCGAGACGTTGAGGCCAGATTGCGGGCATTGCAAGAGACTGTGACCATGTTTGAGAAGATGAAGGTCTAGATAGACAGTGAAGATATGAGAATGGTACTTAGGTATATACAGATATGTACCTATATATACAACTCGTCCATTCTTCTCCTCACCTTCCCTTCCCCTCCATTCCCTCCTATTCTTATCACCCATCACCCATCACTCATCCCTTAACCCCCTCATCATTCATTTATCCTCAATCAATTATGACCTAGCAATAAAATCAGCACAAAATTCATATTATGTTTTTTTTTCTCCTATCTCCCCTTCCCTTCCCCTCCCCTCCATTCCCCTCCCCTCCCTTCCCCTCCCCTTTTCTCCCCCCAAAATACAAGTACGTCAAAAAGAAAAGAAAGATCAAAGAAAGAATGAAAGTAAAAATCAACATACTCCCCTCAGCATGTCCACACTCGCAATTCCGTCCTCCATACATAGCTCCACTGACATCTTTATCCAAGGCAAATTTAGTACAATCTTGACAAACATTGCAGCCCTCCTTTTTGGTGGCTTTTTTGGAGGAAGAAGAAGCAGAAGCAGAAGAAGATGTAGTTGTGGCGGATTTGGATTTGTTGTCGGTCGGGGAAGTGGTGGTGGTGGATTTGGATGATGACATTGTTTGTCGTGTGGTATTAGTGATGGAAATATATGTATGTGTGTATGAGAGACAGAGGAAAGTGAGATCAGTGGGCGAAAGCTTTGAGTCGTTGGGGGAAGTGATCGATTTCAGTCGCTTTATATAATAGTGTTCGCGTGAAGCGAGGTGCTCACTCCCAACCGACTGCAACATTGAGTGCCGGTATATGAAACCGTCAGTCAGCATGACTGCGTAAAGGATCATCAATATAGCGAATCAACAATTGACACAGATTTGAGGGCGTGACACAGCATGAAGCAATGCTCTGCCTACGGTGTGAATGCAGGTTTTCAGCATTCACGCTCATCGCTACGGGCGGATTACCGACAAACTACGTCCATTCGACACCATGTGACGGTAACCCCTCGGTAACAGGGGCTCATGTCCCAAAGATCCGCAAGTACCTGTAGTTCTCGGCGCCATCTGTGATCGTGACAGACCTCGTCGTTGTTTATTTTCGGTGGACAATTGACGAACTAATTTGGAAGGAGAAATCGAAGGCTCAAATTGGTCGACGTATTTGGCATTATACATGTCATCATGTCTTGAAGCCAAGGAAGCGGATCTCTGCGCCATCTGTTCTCGTGATGAACTCTGTCGACGTGATGGTGTGGCGGACAATCGAAGACCCTTCGTGACAGGGGAAGTGAAAAGCCCAGAGTCATCAAAATCTTCAGAATCATATGAATTAAGCGAATTGAATCTTTGTAACAAGTTTGGCGAACATGGAACGAAGAGAGTACTAAATGAGAAAGAAGGTGTCAGTCAAGGGGTGTAATTCATACTTTCCGTCTATGTAATATGCTGTCGTGAGTCATGGGATGCAAATGGGGCAAGGGGGTGGTGCAAATGGGGATGGTGCAAATGGGGGTGGTGCAAATGGGGGTGTGCAAATGGGGCAAGGGGGTTGTGCAAAAGGGGAGTAACTCCAACGCATGGGGGGGGG
>NW_016017384.1:2873320-2909509 GCF_000320565.1 Sphaerulina musiva SO2202
GGGGGGGGGCGGAGCGGGGACATGGGCAGAAACCAACTCACTCCAGATCCTCGTCGGACTCTTCGTCTAGAACATAGTTGACATGCTTGTGAGCACGTCGACTAGGCGCTCGTCGTGAAGGCGTCGCGAACGGAGTTGGGGATGGGGACATCCTGTGTCGATCAGCCCGATTGAGCTGCGAGTTCAAGCGGTCGTTCAATCGGTGCGTGTTGCGAGGAGTCGGCATTACTTCACCTTCGAGATCGAAGGGCGGTTCCGAAAGTTCGCTCTCGGACTCGCTGTCTTCTGGCTCCTCATCGATGTCGTGGTATTTGCGCTGAGCACGAATGCTCCTGCTCCTGCCCGCATTGTGAGCATGATAAGGGCTCGTCTCCCCACAGGCTCCGTTCTTCCTCCGTTCTCTCTCCTCCATGTTGACAGTCCACGCTCCGCACTTGCAGTTCTCGTCGCCGAAGTCGAGTGTGACCTGAGTTTTTGGCTGGAATTTCCAGTCGGGATACTGTGCCTTGTGTTGTGCAGCAATATCTTCTGCTTGCTTGTCGTAATACTCCTTGATCCCAGCCAATTCCGGTCGTTGCTTCATTGTATCCCACAGGAACTTCGCTTGTAGAATTGTAAGTCTGCCTCTACTCTTGAATTCATCTTGCTCTTTCTTGGGCAGCAGTGCGAGGAGTGCAGGTGGCAAAGTTCTCACTGAGCGGAAGTTGATGAAAGAGTTTGCGGGTCGTTTCACCTTTTCGAACGTTGCGGCTACTGGATGGCAGATACAGGCTTGGATGATGGAAGAGCGTCGAGGCGTGTATTGATCGGGGCTCCTCTTCTCACGGCGACGAAGGGCACGATCGCTTGCTGCGATACGTCTTTTGTTACGGGCTTCGCTGCGTGAAGTCAGAGGCCGGCGCTCTGCTGGCTGATTTGAGGAAGTGGACGGTGGGAAGAGCTGGTCGAGATCCAGGCCAGAGTAGTAATCGACATCGTAGACTTCTTGACCTACTGGGTAGGTGCTTTGCACATATGGCCCTGTAGATCCTGATGCATTGGGCTCCGGATAATGATGCGCATTGAGATCCGTGTAGGCCTGGAAGTCTACGTATTGCTGCTCGTCGAAGGCTGTCACGGCGGGAGCGGGTGCAAATTCGGGCGCAAGGGCGGGTGCAGGAGCGGGTGCAGGAGCGAACGTAGGGGTGGTCGTAGGGGCGGGCACAGGAGCAGTAGCAGCAGTCACTATCCAAGATGGGACAGGGGTTCCAACGTAGTAGCCTACTTCGGGATGGTAGAAGTTTGACTCGTGTTTGACGGGGATGTGCCAGCCAATGTCCGTGCGGAACGAGTATGTGACACCTTCAAGAGGTGCTGAAGTTGGCTTCGTGGAGGATTGAAGGGGAACTTGGGGTCGACTGCTGGCCATGGACGTATCGGTGTTGTAGCCTGAGTTGAGGAGGCAGGGGTCGATGGCGAGTTCATCTGCCGGCCGCCCGAACGAACCGAAGTTCTGATGGGCCATTGTGTGTGGCGTTGGGTGTTGTGGATGCGGTGATGTTCGTGACACTAGAATCTTTAGCTAAGCGTACCAGACGCTATGTGAGAGTGCTGAAGAATGTAGTGGTTGAGAGTAAGTTGGAGAGGGGAGTTCATTTCCGGCTTATGTATCTTGTCCGTCTTTGTTCTGTTCAGAAAAGTATCATTCATTGTACTGGCATTGCAAAAGGCTCGCGACAGTTCACTTCAAAGGACGAGTGTCTGGTGAAAGCCAAGATCTTCTTGTTGATAGACAAAGAGGGAAGAGCTCCTCTTGTTTCCCGCCTTGTAAGAGGTGAAAGTGAAAGAAGCAAAACAATTTCTTTATTCTACAGTTAGTCAAAGAAATGCGCGCACGGTTGACCCTCAATATTCGGTACAATGAACAAAAGTGGATCTGTCAAGAACAATTAGCGCATGTCCATGGTGGAATATCATGTTGTCGAAGTGCAATCGAAACCTCAAGTCAGAAAGACTAATCAATAAGTTCCATCAACGCCACGTTGGGCTCCGGATCTAGAGCTAATGATGTTCATCATATGAGGATGGAAGAAGAAGCAGGAGAAGTGCCAACGAACCTTCAGATGAATATAGGACATTTCCTTTCATGTCCAAGCAAGTCGCCACAAACGATGTGTAGGCCCTGCTTCCCTCCAACGTCGTCCAAGAGGAACGAATCGGAAATTGGGTTAGCGAGGCAATTTATTACTCTTGCACTTCTCGAAAGCGGCACAACGATAGCCATTGAATTTGGGCTGCATTGCAATTTGACATCCGTGCGTATACTTCATCTGCTCACGTTCGCTTTGAGTGGACGGTCCATGAAAATGGACGGGGCGAAAGTGAGAATGCTGTACAGAATGTTATGAGGTCTAACACAGCAAGTAAGTCAAAATCAATCTCTCCGAGCCTGGTCCTTGGGGCTTATTCGATGCGCCTTCATTGCGCCACAGAACGCCAACCCGAACTGAGTTCCATTGTAACATCGTCATATTCATCTTGACAAAAAGCAGCGAAGGCTTATCCGGCACGCTGGTAAACACCGACGACCATGGCATGGTCACGCTCGAAAGGCTCCAGTGTGAGTTGCTCTTTTGGCTTGATGCGCTCTTCCCTGAGCTTGACTACTTCTCTTGCGAACACAGCCTCTGGTGATGCAGTCGAGTCGATACAGCTGGCTTTGATGGAGATGAGGACACCACCGCCCACCTTGAGAAACTGGTGAGCATTCAGACCGACGATACGTGCTTGATCGGGTTGCGCAACGTCGGCGAAGATGCAGTCGACCATGCTGACGAGCATACGATACTTGAGAGGGTGACGGGCATCCTCCACAATGGGGATGACGTTTGTGCGATGTGTGGCCATGTTGATCAGGTCGCGACCAGATCGGTGTGAGAATTCGACGGCGAAGACGGTACCAGTTGGACCAACAATGTCAGCGACGTGCGAGACAGATGTGCCAGAAGCAGCTCCCAGGTAGAGAACTTTGCTGCCAGGCTTCATGTGGATGTCCTCAAGACCACCAAGGATACCTGCCGCCAACTTCGATCGGAAAGGATTCCACACGCGATACTCGGTCTTGGTTGTGACAGAGTCACCGTTGGTCGCGTCGCCGGTGGTGGTGTTGGGTGTGTCGATGGAGATGCGCTTCTCACCGTAGACGGCCTCGCCTGGAGTCAGGTTCTTGGTCACGAGCAAATCTTCCTTGCCGCGAGCAACGAACACACCAGCGTGTCTGTGAGGCTCAATGATAACTTTCTGACCACCCTGGAAGCAGTTAGTGGGGTCAGTACAGAGGTATTGAGGATAGTTGTTGTACCTTTGCACCTGCGCCGCCTCTGCCACCGCGAGGAGCTCCACGCCCACGCGGTGCACCACGTCCTCGGCCGCCGCCACCACGCCCACCTCTGTCGCCGAAGCCGCCGCGACCACCGCCTCGGCCACCGCGGTCGCCAAAGCCACCTGGATATTGTCAGCAGGTTTTTCTTGTCTGTCCGAAGCTCAGGAAAGCTAGTGGAATACCTCTTGAGCCACCTCGCCCGCCTCTGTCGCCGCCGAAGCCGCCTCGTCCGCCGCCTCGTCCTCGATCACCACCACCACGACCACCTCGGCCTCCAGGAGTGAAAGCCATGTTATCGAATTGAGCAGTGGAGTGATGTGGTTGTTGGGTTGTGAAGCTGGGTTTGCACGAAATCTTGAAGGGAAGCTCTCGACGAAAAAGTCCACTGGAGCTAGTCCAAGAGGAGTCTAGTGGACAGAGTTCGGACAATCTTGGCACGAACACTTTGAGATTTCGACTGGAGCCATCTCGACTTTGCTGCTGCACGCCCAACGACCATCCCCCTCGACCACCTACCCACCCACCCACACCGACGACGACATGGTCCGTTACGCCGCCACCGAGATCGAGTCCGCCAAGAGCGCCCGCGCTCGCGGTTCCTACCTGCGTGTGTCGTTCAAGAACACCCGCGAGACTGCGCAGGCCATCAACGGATGGAAGCTGCAGCGCGCCCTCACCTATCTCGACAACGTCCAGAACAAGGCCGAGGCGGTGCCCATGAGGAGATATGCTGGGAGCACTGGCCGTACTGCCCAAGGTACGTAGCCCATCTACTGGTGATGTGGCCGTCAGTGCGGGGATGCATAGATGGAGACACACATAGGCGCGGAAAGCGGACAAACATACTGAGACTATACAACAGGCAAGGCATTTGGTGTGAGCAAGGCTCGCTGGCCCGTCAAGTCGGCTGAGTTCTTGTCCTCGCTTCTTAAGAACGCTGAGGCCAACGCCGACACCAAGGGTCTGGATACCTCCAACTTGATTGTCAAGCACATTCAGGTCAACCAGGCACCAAAGCAGCGTCGCCGCACATACCGTGCTCACGGTCGTGTGAGTCTTCTCTTCCCCCTGCTCGACCCTGTCTTGCGATACTAATGATATACCCAGATCAACCCATACATGAGCAACCCATGCCACATCGAGCTGATCCTGACCGAGGGCGAGGAGGTCGTGCACAAGGCCCCAGAGACTGTCGCCCGCACCGCGCACCTCAATTCCCGCCAACGTGCTACACGCCAGAAGAAGGCCATCACTGCCGCATAGGTCTGATACTCAACTTGGAATTGGCTGGAGACAGGCGGAGTTTGATAGGTGTTTCGTAGAGGTCGAATGGCGCATGATGACAAGCCACCAATTTCACCACGAGAAACGGCGAGGGGAATGGCAAATGGACATTGCATGTCGGCAGGGCACACGCGGGAGTTCTATACCATTGCTTGACGCTGCCGCTGCCGCTTCTGCATTCTGCAGTATAGAGTGCACGCATTAGACCAGCTCCATGTATGTCTCAAACGAATCCAAAAAGCTTGAATTCACCTACACAATCCATGCCGCGTTTTGACTGCCAAGATCAATATGAAACCACTCTCGCAACATGCGCGACCTACTGTTGGCCTGTAGTGCTCTCTGCTCTTTGTTTGCCTCAATTAGGTAGGTCAGTAAGGTACATAGGTAATGTTTGATCCAGTGCAAAGACAAACGAAGGAATGTCATCATTCCATATTTGCACAGCCCTCGGCCCATCTTGTTCCATCCTTCCACTTCCATCTCGTGAACTTTCGTTTGTGACAATCCACTTGCCACCTTCTTGAAGGAAACAACAGTGACTACTCAGCTTCACAATAATTCTCCATAATACAGCACCTCCACCAACGACGATGCTGGAAGTCATATATGTCGTGAGACATGGCGTAAGTACATGCATCTCGCTCTCGTCGACCTCTTCAATCAAGTCTATCCAGAAATCCATCGTTCTTCGAAGCCATACCTACTGTTCTACTGCTCGGTAGTCCCACTACATCGACATTCCTACTCCCCTCCAAGAAACCGCACTGACGAACGCCTTCTTCTCCTATAGTACCGCTCAAATTGGACTGTCGACCCTTCCACAGGCCACTACAACAGCACAGTCCCCTCTCCCACAGGCATCGTGGCCGACCCAGCGCTCGCCTCCTACGGCGTGCAACAAGCCCAACAACTAGGCAAACACCTCTCACAAGTGCATCCACCGGTAGATCTCATTTACTCCTCGCCGTTCTACCGCTGTATCCAAACGCTCCAACCCTTCACAGAAACTCAAAAGTCTTCTGGCAAAAACGCCACCATCCACGTCGACCGCGGGGTAGGCGAGTTCTACGGCCAAGCACGTTTCGATCATCCTTCTCCCGCGACCATCTCGGTTCTGAATGAACATTTCGAGAATTTGGTCGAAGCGGAGAAGAGTATTATCCCTTCGAAGAATGGCGAATCGATTCCTCAATTGCACGATCGCATCGCGTATGCGCTCAGCAGTATCATTTCTCGGGCAGACTCTGACCAGAATGAGCCCAAGACGTTATTGATATGTACTCATGCGGCTGCTATGATTGCCATCGGACGGGCTCTGACGGGGAAGATGCCGGAAAATGAGGGAGAAGAGGATTTCAACTGCTTTACGTGTTCGTTTTCGAAGTTTGTGAGGAAGCCTCAGTCGAAGTTTACGGGTGGTGGGTTCCGAGGGCAGATTGCCGAGGGGTGGGATGAGAAGAAAGCGGACGAAGTGCCCGATTTGGGATGGAGGGGAGCAGGAGTGGGAGGAGGTTGGGATTGTGAAGTGAATGGAGACTGTTCATTCTTGAGTGGCGGAGCAGAGAGAGGATGGTGAGTTCACATTTCCCTTTTCTTTTCGCATCATGCGTACGCGTGCTTCTTTTTTCCCCTTGCTTTTCTGCTTGCTATTGAAAAGATTTCGCGAAAAACAAGAGGTGGCAGTTAACCTCTTTTTGTTCTTCTTTCAACTTGCAGGAATTTCGAGATGGAAAAGGATCAGTACAAGATGGAGTATGGCAAAGCACCCGAAACTCTCGGTCCTGCCCCTACTGCCGAGCAGCAAGCAGCAGACCCACCCAAAAAGAGATCCCAGTAGTGCTGGGATCTCTCTTACCTACCTTATCTGTGGGCATGATGTGGATGGGGTCATTTTGCCATCATTAAGCGCTGCTGCTTCCGTTTTCCTTTTTGCTTTGGTTGATTTCAATGCGCACCTCATATCGGCGGCTCGCTGCTTACACAAACACACGCGTGATCTTCTCTCTCTCGAAAAACAGGCACTTCACCGGCGATGAAGGTTTCCTAAATTACGAATTTACCGGCGTCGGAACTGATGGAATCGAGGCGGGAAGTGAAATTGCTGCTGCGGATGCTTCTGTCACCACCACGACGGCGGCGCCGCCAGAGGTGGATTATGGGTCTGAGTCTTTGCGTGTGCATTGGAGCGATAGAGTTCGAAAGTCGGGGACGACACGACTGTGATTGATAAATAGAAAATTAAGGGAGCTGCGAAACTTGGGGATGCGGTTATTCTTCTCTCTCCCTTCCCCCGCCCTCTCTCTCCCTAGACACAATGAAACAAAACGAAACGGCATGCAAGGTAGGTAGGTAGCGTAGCTGAGAGACGAAGTCGGGAGAGAGTACAGGTAGGTAAGGTATGATGTAAAAGGTACTGAAGGTACCTACTTGGGCATGCGGAAAGTTCTCCAGAGCAAATCAACAAAGAAAAGAAAAAGAAAAGAAAAAAGAAAAAAGAAATAGGTATGAGGCATTTTTCCTTTCCATTTATGTATGCGCACCGTGAATTTTGGTAACGCTGCCTACTCGACCCCTACATACACTCAGAACACCACCTCGTGGCATCCAGCAGCAGCAGCAGCAAGTACGAAGGCATGGAGGCAAGCGTGTTGCTTGGGAAGCTTCCCATCACAAAAACGCCTTCGCCTTCCTCTCCTGGACAGCATCCGAAGCCGTCCAAGCAGGCTTGCCTACAACACCAAATCTGTCAGTTCTTCGTACATACTATACAGAGGGAGAGAGGACTCCGGACCATTTGGAATGCTCGTATCGACGAGATCCTCGGTGGCGGTGGTGGTGTTGTTGCTGCTGCCGCCAGTGACGACTGCCTCAGGCTGGACTGCGGCTGGCGGGCTGGGAGGAGAACATGGACCACCACCAGAATTGGAAACCTGGCCTTCGGTTGGCTGGATTTTGAGCTGCTGGACGTCTTGCACGAGATCTTCGATGCGGTCGCGGGCAGCAGTGAGCTTGGCGATGATGCCGTCGCGGTCGTGGAAGAGAACGTCGATTTCCAGCTGCATGTTCTGGAACTCGGCGGTTGGGAAGTCTCCTAGAAGTAGCAGGGTGAAGAGTTAGCAAGTGTTTCTGTCTGAAAATGAGGACCTATCTCGGCCATGCCGGTCTCCCAGCTCAGCATGCCAGTGGAGCATGAGATCAGGGAGGTACCGAACACAGGGGATGCTGTCGAGTGGTCATGCTACTTACCAGAAGAGGGCACAGCGTGGTTTGTGGCTGCAGCAACGGCATCTTGAGCAGCTCGCTTGGCCTCATCAATGGCAGCTACGGCGATCTCCTTCTTCAACTCCTGGACCTTGTTGAGCTGGTCGGCGATGGCACTCAGCTTTCCTTCGGCCTCCGCAAGACGAGCCTGGTTGGCAGCGATGCGTTTTTCCTGTGCCAGTCCTTGTAGAGCGAGCTGAGTTTCGAGCTTGAGCATGCGCGACTCCATTCCAGCGAAGCGGCGAGACTGGACGGCGACCTCGTCTTCAGACTTGGCCAGGCGGAACATCTGGCTATGGAAGAGCCGCTCCGCCTCGGTCTCTCGCTGCAACTCGTAGAGAAACATGGCTTGGATGGCACTGGCTGGTGGCAGGCGATTGCTGCACTGGCGGCCAATGCCCACGAGGTCCTCGGCGCCATAGCGCTGGACAGCGGGCGCGTGGAGGGAGTCTTCTGAGGGTGGTGAAGAGGTGCGTGATGGTTCGCCAAAGTCGCCATCGTCCACTATGTCGAGGTCGTCAGTGGCAGCGCGTGCCGATGGAGCACCGTTCACGTTCATTTCGAAGGCAGTGGCTGTGGCCGACAGTGATCGCGGAGTGGAAGAGGGCGGGAAGGCGGTGCTGTCAGTCCCGAGAGTTGCAGGTCGCTTCGGGCGCAGGTGTGGCGGATGGACTGTGGCCGCGGCGTCAGTGGTCGGATCAGGTATCAGTTGATGCATGAGATGGCATTCGACTTACTGCGAGCAGTGAACGTGGCCATGTCGAAGATGCGTGTAGGTCGGAGGCTTGTGCAAAGGAGGCGCTCGAGAGGTTGCTGGTGTTGTGGTGGATGTTTGACGAAGAGTTCTACCTAAGGTAAGGAACCTAAGGCAGCTTGGTAGGTGTTCTAGCATCACGTCGAATGTCTTCTGCCACGCGTGTGCCTTGGGTGCTCCCGACAATGATTCATATTTATTCGACAAACATTTGCCTTTTGAGACATTTTTCACACGCTGTCGCCTTGCACATCTTGATCCTCGTCCTCGTCCTCGTCCTCATTATCGTCTTCAAGCTTGACGTCTTGATGTGTTCATTCTCGCTGCGTGGTCTACCTCTACGCCACCAGTCAGCTCATGCTGAAGCTCATATGCCACTCTGCACTTGGAGGGCATTCAGATCTTCCTACTCACAACGGAGAAAGCGGATTTCACACTACGTTCCTGGTCCACTGCAGCCATGTCCGATGGACGCGCGCAGAGTGCCATATCGCGTCGCTCTACTGTAGACTCGGCACATATCCTTTCTGAGTAAAGGTAAGGTATGTGCTTACATGTTCCTATGGTCTGCTGTCCGGCATGCTTCCGCTCTTGTGCCCCCAACGTGCTGGCTAAAGCAATGTTTGCCCCTGGCCTGAGCAGGAGAATGGTCTGATGATTCCTCATCATCAACGCGGGCCGAGAACGGATATCATCATAGTACCTACATGTATGGTCGACTCAGACGGAGACGCGGACATAGACGAGGCTGGAAGACGCGTTTGGTGGGTCTTGGCCAAACAGTGCACGGACCATACACGCGATCGAGCGCGACGCGACTGAGCCTTAAAGTGCAGACATCTTCCTCTCTCTCTCTCTGCTGTTTCTTTATTCACAACAACAACAACGCGATTTCTCTTGCCACGCGCCATCTTCACATCCTTTGTCCTCGCCATCCATCGTCATCACACCGAACATACATACAGAGACCAACATCTACCATGAGTGTGCAGACCACGCCGAGCAAGAAGGTTCGCCAATCATGACGTTCTCGCGCCGCCGCGTGCCAGACCCTGACCAGTCTTCTAATATTCTCTCGCAGGCGACCTCAGCCCTTGAAGCATTCAAGATGGAGTCCCCGATCAAGAAAGTGCAGTTCTCCGAGGCCGACAAGGAGAACCGCGAGGCACAATACGCATCCGACCAAGTCGCGGTTCCAGTGAAAGGCATTCCAGATGACCTGCCTGAGCCAATAGCGAAGAAGGTCGAGGCAGAGACGATAAAGGAGGACGATGAAGAGGTGGAGCCTTTGCTGGCGGAGAACCCACAACGATTCGTGTTGTTCCCCATCAAGTACCACGAGGTAGGTCAACAATAACGCGACTCTGACGCGTCAACAAAGTAGATGGACACGCGCGCTGACAAGGGAACAGATCTGGAACATGTACAAGAAGGCCGAAGCATCATTCTGGACCGCCGAAGAGATTGATCTATCAAAGGATCTGCATGACTGGAACAAGCGCCTCACCGACGACGAGCGTTTCTTCATCTCACATGTTCTTGCCTTCTTCGCCGCATCAGATGGCATTGTCAACGAGAACCTGGTGGAACGCTTCAGTGCCGAAGTGACCGTACCCGAAGCGCGATGCTTCTACGGATTCCAGATCATGATGGAGAACATCCACTCCGAGACCTACTCCCTCCTCATTGACACATACATCAGCGAGCCTAAACAACGAACATACCTGTTCAACGCCATCGACAACATCCCTTGCATCCGCAGAAAGGCTGACTGGGCACTTCGATGGATCAGTGACAAGAGCTCGACCTTTGCCATGCGACTGATCGCCTTTGCTGCAGTGGAAGGCATCTTCTTCTCCGGCTCTTTTGCATCCATCTTCTGGCTGAAGAAGCGTGGTCTGATGCCTGGCCTCACCTTCTCCAACGAGCTCATCTCGCGCGACGAAGGCATGCACACCGACTTTGCGTGTCTGCTGTTCTCGCACCTGAAGAAGAAGCCATCCAAGGCTGTTGTACAGAGCATCATCGTCGAGGCCGTCGCGATTGAGCAAGAGTTCTTGACAGACGCCCTCCCCTGCGCACTCCTCGGCATGAACGCGAAGCTCATGTGCCAGTACATCGAGTTTGTGGCCGACCGTCTGCTCCTCGCGCTTGGCAACCAGAAGTTCTACAACGCCACCAACCCATTCGACTTTATGGAGAACATCTCGCTCGGTGGCAAGACCAACTTCTTCGAGAAGCGTGTGGGAGACTACCAAAAGGCTGGTGTCATGGAGGGCATCAAGAAGCAACAAGCTAAGAGCGATGCTGCTACGCCCGGGTTCGAGGCACCTCTGATGAACGGTGACTTTGCCTTTAACGAGGACTTTTAAAGAGGTGATGGTAGGGTGTAGTGCATTGCAAACTGGCGTTTGGGGACATGGGGATCACGATACTCTGATGGGCATGGCACGGCATGGCATGGCCAGGGGCGTTTGTTATTAAAATGAGAGTCAAGATGTGTACTCTTTTTTGCGACTTTTGTCTCTCGACTCATGTTCAGGATAGAGAACAACAACAACAACACCAAGATATGACAAGAGGGAAGGAAAATGATACCCTGCAGTAGAGAGAAGTTGCACAATTTACTGTATTATCATATTATCAGAACCAATCACTATCTAGGTACTGTTCTCCGTTTTAACGTGCCGCTGCGTCGTCCTCGGATGGCTCGCATACATGTATGCGCCTCAACCCACAATACATCATTTCATCATCATGATTTCTTCCCGTACCCGTCGCTTGGGTGGCTGGGCGTTTGAGACAGTGTTTCTCACGGATACTCGTATACCAAAAAACCTCCCTCTTGGCAAATATCCTACCGTGTGAGGTACCTCTTAAAACGCAAAGGTCACATGTAGGTATACGGTAGCGTACGGTACCGTCTTCGTTGACATGTATTTTATTTATCCCAATTGTAATTTGTCGGTGTCCTGGTACTGTCCCTTGTGCACATCCGCATGTCCCAAGAATAAGTCTCACGCGATCAATGATGATGTACGACACGTGGGGGGTCAGGGGGAGAATACATGTAATGGAATGAAGGTAGTTCGGTAGATTGTAGATGGTAGAAGAAAAAGGGCCAAAAAAAGCAGTTCTACCGCTGTTCCGCCGTTCGTCGTTCGTTCGGTGTGATATCAGTACGAGGCTACGAGGTTAAAGTGGATATAATCATTGTAATATCAGATGCGCGTGTCTCCGGCGGATAAAAGAGAACATGATGACGTCGTCGCCCTGCATCCCATGCCATGCGCCGATGAAGTCAAAGCTCCGTCGTATCTCAGTAGTCTATCTATCTACCTTATATGGCTGTAGTGAACTTCTCATTGACCTCGTAGTATTGTGATATATACCAACTCGTGAGTCCCACCATCTGAGCCTCTTGTCTACCTTCAGGACCCAGGTCAACAACAACTCTGCACCTTTGAGACTACCTGACTCCTCGGGCCCCGAGCGAGATAACAGATAGAGTTTCTACAAACCAACGGACCAACCAACCAACGGAGAAGAGTTTCATACCTCCGAATTGACTTGTTCTCCCAACCCCCCCACGCAAAAGGCAGAATCTGGGACGAATGAAACACCATCTTACAGCACTCGCATGCTCGTTGTTGGCAGGTTGCCATTGTCGCCGTGGTCGCGATTCAATAATGCGACAAGGACTACCTAGCAGTGAATGTTGAGGGACTTCTCGCGATCGCAAGCAACTCCGAACCATCGAAGGGATACCTATAATAATCATAATACCTATTGTACACCACTGTGCGAGCGGACATGACCGCCGGAACGCAACATCTCCCTTCCATTATCTTGACCGATCCGCACAACGAAAAGGGAGTTCCGAGTCCAGCGCAGAGTCCTGCGAAGGAGATTGGAGGATTCGCGGAGGGATTGAGCGCGAGGGTGGTTGGTGGCGGGAGGCCGACTACGCCGGGGAAACATGGTAGGTGAAGTGGAGTTCCAACAAGAAAGAGCGTCGAGGTATGGCAGAGATGTGGAGGCTGACGATGGGTGCGGGTTAGGACGACCAGAGTCGGGCTCGAGCTGGCCTTCGCCTGGCCGGCTGATCAGGACGCTGTCAAACAATGCGTCAGCTGGTGCAACCAACGGCCAGGCTCGGGAGGATGCGAATGGGAACAACAGACCGCAGCACGAGCAGCAGCAGCAGCAGCAGCCACAATCACCCGGCATTGATCCTTTATCACAGGTAGGTAAGCGAGTTCCTGCTGTGTCCTGTCATCAACCCAGGAAGCAAGGAGAAATCGCATGCTGACTGCGTTAACATCACAGCACATCCTCCGCCGGACCAGCGCGATTTTGACCACGCTGAACAGCAACAACTCCAGCACGCCTCGACCTAGGACGGCTGATGGGAGAAGCCAGCGCGACGATGACAAGTCCCAGTCTGGCGGCGACGAGCAGAGAGCCACTTCTCCCGGACCGCACTTCGACACCGCATCCCGAATCGACGCGAATGACGCGACCGCCCACGATCGAGACCGAGAGTCGCGCAAAGAGATCAAGAAAGGCGTTAAGGCTGTGGCGTTCTTAAGCAGGCTGATGGGTGGCACCAAAAAGAAGGATGCGCTCGAAGACGACACGCCCGAAGACGAGGACACTGCGAGCGATGATCGACCAGAAGGGAACGACGCGGAGGTCTTTACGCAAAAGATGGATAATATGGGCTTCAGTCCGAGACATCCACAGCCGCCAGCGTATATCAAAGTCAGGGCAAAGTACAAACAAGAAAAGGACTTTGACCGATTATTCCTCGCGCAGGAGTTGTCTTGTAATCAAAAGTCCAACATTTCGAGACAGAGCTCGAGCAATAAATTAAGGAGGAAGCATAATCCCACCATTCCTGATGCCAGCCAGACGATCTGGGCGATGGAGTTCAGCCGGGATGGAAAGTACCTTGCAGCAGCTGGAGCGGACAAGATTGTGAGGATTTGGGCGGTCTTGGCCAGTCCCGAGGACAGGCAGAAGCATGAACGGCAAGAAGCGTTGGAGAGCGAGGGTGATGCCGCTCACGCTGAGCATTTGAGCGCTCCCGTCTTCCAAAGCAAGCCCATTCAAGAGTACGAGGGTCATTCTTCGACGGTGCTGGACTTGAGCTGGAGTAAGAACAATTTTCTGCTCTCTTCGTCCATGGATAAGACTGTGCGACTATGGCATGTGAGCAGGAGCGGATGTCTTTGCACGTTCAAGCACAATGACTTTGTGCCATCGATCGCTTTTCATCCCAAGGACGACCGCTTCTTCCTCGCAGGATCGCTGGACTGTAAGCTGCGACTGTGGAGCATACCGGACAAGAATGTGGCATTTGCAGCACAAGTGCCGGATATGATCACCGCTGTCGCGTTCACGCCTGATGGCAAATCGGCCATGGCAGGCTGTCTTAGTGGCCTCTGCATGTTCTTCGAGACGGAAGGTTTGAGGTATCAGACTCAAATCCACGTGCGATCAACTCGAGGTCAAAATGCCAAGGGTAGCAAGATCACGGGGATCACGGCATTCAATACTCCCGCTGCGGGCGATACCAAGGTGCTGATCACAAGTAACGATTCTCGTATCCGACTCTACAACTGGCGTGATAAGAGTCTGGAGCTCAAGTTCAGGGGCAATCAGAACAATTGCAGCCAGATTCGAGCGAGTCTCAGCGATGATGGCAGATATATCGCCTGCGGGAGCGAAGACAAGAAAGCGTACATCTGGTCTTTGGAGCAGCCGTATGGCGAGAAGCGTGACAAGACGCCACTGGAGATATTTGATGCACATAACTCCATTGCCACGGCTGTATGCGTTGCGCCCACCAAGACACGACAGAATCTGAGCAGATCAGAAGATCCAGTCTACGACATCTGCAACCCTCCCCCCATCACATTACTGAGCCATGCAGAACGGTCTGGAGCGGACAGTGTACATTCTTCATCGCAGCCGCAAAGCGTTACTGGCAGTGTCGTTCATACGCCGCCGGACTTCGAGAGACCCAAAGAGTCGCCGCAGTACCTTGCAAAGACTGGGCACAAAGGGGGAAATATCCTTGTTACCGCAGACTTCTCTGGCAGGATCAAGGTCTTCCGACAAGACTGCGCATGGTCCAAGCGACAAAGAGACGACGATCGTGCCTCGCTGTTCTCCAAGAGGGGTACGAAACCGGGAGTCGCTCGATCACTCGCTTCGAAGCCCAGCCTGACCAGCTTACGCGAACCACGACGATCGACCTCGACATTGGCTGGCAGTGATCGAATCCTCTCCTGGCAGCAAGGTCTGTCAAGCACATCAAACGTGGCAGCGGCGGCACGCAGTGCATCCAAGTCGTATCCACCGGTGCGAAGCTCCACCAAAGCATCGAACCGCAGCCGAAGCAATTCACCCAAAAAGTCGACGGAAAGCAGAAGAGGTCGGACGATGCCTGGGGCGAGCGACAAAGCCACCAGCGTCAACTCTGCCCAACCGCCTCTGCCTAGCTCACATCCTCTCGCCGCTGGTGTCATGGTCCGATCTCCTTCACCTATCAATCGTGCGCCCATGAATGGCAGCACGGACCACCGTAATGGAAACGATCCACCCCACAACAGCTCCGCTCCAACTTCACCTCGCTACAACAGCTCCACGAAGGACGACAATAACGCATTAAATCTCGATCCCGCTGGCAGATCGTACATGTTCTGGGACAAACAGCTCTGGCAAGACCACGCCAATCGCATCAACGACCTCCACAAATCTCAAGACCAACTCGCCGCGACCGGAGCATATCGCTCTGGAAGCAGAGATGACGGCGACGGCGACGGTGCGGGTACGATGCTGCTGCGCCCTCCGTTGAAACAACAGAATTCGCATGGGACAGTGGTGAGTCAACTCAGCGATGAATTGACGGATGAGAGCGGCAGCGAGACGTACGAGGATGCGCGAGAGGAGGACGAGGAGGAGCGGTGTCCCAAGTGTGGTGGAACGAGCTTTAGTGCGAAAAAGAAGGGTAAGGAGGGAATGAGGCTGGTGTGTACGACGTGTGGGCATGACGTGTGATTGTGAAGACGGTTGTGAGTGAGTAGGTAACCAGGTTTGGTTAGGTTAGGTTACTATTGGTGTGGTGTGGCGTTGGGCGGCATGCGTGTGTGTGTTTTCAATGATACCATATGAGATGTGAGATGTAAACTTTTTGGAATGATTGAACTGCCTACTTACCTAACTTCATTCATTCATTTGCCTTTCTTCTCGTGGATTCAGTTGATGTTTTGTTGATGGTACAGGTACCCGAGGTAGTACATGCTTATGTGCACACTTTCAGTTCTTTCTTCACATCTTTGCCTACATGTAGTCGGACAGACAAGCGACCAATCAATCACATATTGAGCTATACATTCCGTGACTCGGCTCCAAGCGAGCGCGCAGTCGAATGAAATATCTTCTCCGCAGAGACCCAGCCTGTCGCTCGCTATTTTTACTTCTTCTTTTTCCCACCAGCGACCTCCTCCTTCATCCCCTCCAAAGCCTGCCTGTACTTCAGGCTCAACTCTTCACTCGCTCTTCCCACCTTTGTCTCTTCCACCGCCATTTTTCTTCCTATCCGCTCGCTCCTCACCACCTCCTCCTTGAACCACCCTGCTTGGCGATGTGTATAGAGCGTCCAAGCCTCGCCTGCCCTTCCCGCTCGTGCTGTGCGACCGACTCGATGGACATAATCAGTCAGCGACCGCGGAACATCATATTGCACCACATGTGTGAACATTCGTCCTGCAAAGCCGTCAAGACCACGACCCGCGCGGTCGGTGGAGATGACGATGAGTGGCTGGGACGGGTTGGATTGTGGCGATTTCGGTGTGTTTTTAAGAATGGTGTGAAGATATGGTTTCCAGTCAGGAACCAGAGTTTTGATGAGGTGCGTCAGGCGATGGGCAGTCTCGGTGCTCGATGTGAAGAGCAGAATGGTGGGGGCCACAGATTTCTCGTCATGTGTTAGTGGCTTGGACAGACTGTCCGCGGCGTGACTGGTGGACCTTGGACGGACAGATGTGGCCTGTGGAGAGTCTATGTCCATGTCAGACGAAGCCTCATCGCTCTCGTCGGAGCTGTCATCAGAGTCACTGGAGCTGATCGAGGAGACCTCACTTCCAGAGTCTGAGCTCGAGCTAGACTCCACGCTACTGCTTCTCGATGGTTTGGTTGGGCTTGTCTCAGCGCTTTTCGCCTCGGTCTGGCAGAGGATTCTCGATCTTATAAGCTCAATGGCGACAAGCGGTTTCTCACTTCCATCACCCGTGGGCACGCAGTACTCTCTGAGAAATGCCGGCAGTTCCATATCTTCTGAACTATCATGTCCCTCGACAGTAGCATTCGCCCGCCTGGCATATGCCTGTGCCCCAGACTCGGCTTGTTCGGACGCCTCTGCACCACGCTCTACCACAAGCTTTGGGAACCGCAGGCGAAACGCATTCTCGACCTTCACGTCACCTGGCATAGTTGCAGACAAGACTACCTTGCGCAGCCGAGGTGGTTGATGCTGCAGAGGCTGCGATCCAGAGTAATCCCTATAGACGTGAAGCTCGCGGTATGTTTCCTGGTTGAGAAGGTCTAGAAAGCTTCTGTGTTGATTGTCAAGCATCCTATCCGCCTCGTCCAGAACAAGCCATTCGATATTCTCAAGTGTGAAGCCTTGCGTGTTTTCAATGTGGTCATGTAGTCTCTGCGGTGTGCTTACGAATATGTCAATAAGCGACTCGTAGGTTGGAATGAAATTATCAATCCAGGATGAGTCCAGCATGGTCTCGATCGATTGCGCAGTCTTTGGATCTGGTTGACTAGCTTCGAGCCATGCCGCATATTCAGTCAATCTTACGTCAATTGGACGATTACGATCCAGTGCGATGTCCGCTTGATCCATGTATCGCTTGTATTCCGCTGGGTCGTATCGTTGTCCTCGATGAACGAGCTTCTTCTGCTCCTCTCGCAGACTGTGCTTGCTGTTCGATTGACCAACCTTGATTTTGCTACCTTTGCTGAGTGACTCGGCCACTGCTGCCACTTGAGTGACCAACTCCTGTGTGGGCACGATGATCACAGCACTGAGTCTGCCCAAATTGACGAGGTTTGCGCTGGAGTGGCGGAGGGCCTCGACAATGGGAAGTAAGTAGGAAACGGTTTTACCACTTCCCGTAGGCGCACTTACAACAACATCAGGCAGCACTTTTTCTGAGCCTGGTAGGGACTTTGCACCTGGAATTCCTGGGGGTAGCAGCAGAGGCACCAATGCCTGCTGAATAGGCAGAGCGCCATGAAGATTCAGCTTCTCCAATCGGTCACACGTGAGCGGATCAAGCTTGAGTTCGGTCCAGGGTTTCTTCTCGGAGGCCGAGTCGACAATCAAAGGCTCTCGTAGCCATTTCGGTTTTCCTAGATCTTCATCAGGCGTGAGTTCATCGGCTGCTGCGTCGGGAATTTCCAGGTGATCCACTGTCACTCGCTCGATTTCGAGTGTTTTTGCTGTATCTTCTGGCACAGGCGATCGTTTGGCCGATTTCTTGAACTTCCCCAGTAATGAAGTATGCTTCAATAGATGACTGTCGCTGTCATCTTTCTCCACCAATTCTTCATCTTTAGCGCTACCACTAGTAAGCACAGCCTCCAGCTTATGTCGACGTTTTTTGGGCAGAGATGTAGGGTGAGGTGGAGCTTCTTCGACTGTAGCAGTGTCTTGCTGGTCCTGTGGTTCTTCCCTAACAACCTCCTCCTTCGACTCTTTCTTCTTCCTTTTCTCTTTGACAGGCGCTTCCGTCACAGGCTCTGCAGCTTCTTTCTCCTCCTGCGATTCTCCCTGGCCGACCTCCTCCTTGGACTCCTTCTTCCTCTTCCTTTTCTCTTTGATAGGCGCTTCCGTCACAAGCTCTGCAGCTTCTTGCACCTCCTGGACAACAGCAGGCGGCGGTGTTGTCTCACTAGATAGCCCGACCACTTCACGACTATCGTCACGCTGTTCCTTGGGCGCATCGATCTTGCCCGCGACTCGCAGACCAGCCTTCCGTGCTTCTGCCTCTAGTTTGTGTCGCTTTTTGTTGTTTTTGATGTGCGAGAAGTCTCCTCTGGCTTCAGCAGCGGCATTGGCAGCCTTGATTGCGTCGTCTGAAGGAGCAGCCTTTTCAATGTTCACTGATGCAGCGCTTTTACCCGTCTCCGTCACTGTCACTGCAGCAGAGCGGGTGTCTTTAGAGGTGCTGATTGTGATTGCCACAGTTGCAGGGTCAATTCCCTTCTTGCGGAGCTTTTTCGCCTTGCGTTCTGCGACTTCATCTTCCGTCCGCTCTCGCTTGCGCTTCTCGGGTGCTGGTGGCGGCGGCGGTGGTGCTTTCGAAGGAGCAGTGGCCGGTGTGGAGCCTGAATGGAGTGCGACGTCTTTGGGCGGGATGTACCGCTTGTATAGCCCATTCATAACGACGACTGTTGCACACCAGATACTTGAGGCAAGTGAAGATGAAGTTCTTGACGATGTTGTATGGAAAAATTACGGCATACCGTAGCTTACAGATGGACATAAGTTCCTCTCTCCCGAAACTATAATTCGGCTCGTCCCGCATCCCTTCACTTCCCTCTTTCACTACCACCTACCTACACGAGTATACTCTTTTCTGCTTCAACCACTTTTGCATACCGCATTCGGAACATATGTGCGAGGTCTCGACACCTTGACGCCATGCAGACGCTGAACAACCGCAAGCTCTGGCCGAAGCGATAAAATCGTCCTCACCAGACCCTCTTTCGTCCCATTTTCAGCCATTAATTACCTCATTCAAGATGCCGTACAATATCGCGTCAGTCGTCTTTGCCTATTCCGCCATCTCATGACGCTCATATCTCTCCAGCATGGTCTCGGACTTCTTCTTCCCTCAGCCCGGAGGTGTTGAAAGCCATATCTACCAGCTGTCCAGTGCAAGTCATCCTCATTCGAGCCCGCCATTTCACGAGTGACATCAACTGAGTGCTGTGCAGAAACTCATCGATCGTGGCCACAAAGTCATCATCATCACACATGCCTACGATTCTCCTGGTCGCTGTGGTATACGCTATCTGACCAATCGCATCAAGGTATACCATCTGCCTCACTGGGTTGTCTACAGATCGACCACCTTTCCCACTGTATTCTCATCCTTTCCCATTCTGCGGAACATCTTCATACGGGAACAGATCCAAATTGTGCACGGCCATGCATCTCTCAGTAACCTGTGCCATGAGGCCATTCTCCATGCTCGGACCATGAGCCTACATACTGTCTTCACCGATCACAGTCTGTTCGGCTTCAGCGACGCCGGCAGTATCATGGCCAACAAATTACTTAAGTTCAGCTTGAGCGATGTTGGTCATGTCATCTGCGTCAGCCACACCTGCAAGGAAAACACCACCTTACGAGCGTCGTTGAATCCGCTGGCAGTGTCTGTTATCCCGAATGCTGTGGTGCCTCGCGACTTCCGACCATACTCTCCTTCAGAGGCCGATAACTTCAAATCACGTAGCAACAAAGATGTCTATTTGCCACCTCCCCCTGATCCAAGCAAGCCTGTCGGACCTGGCGATCCTATCACGATAGTGGTCATCTCGCGCCTGTTCTACAACAAAGGCACTGATCTGCTCATCTCTGCACTTCCACTCTTGCTGCGCCTACATCCCAACCTGCGCTTTATCATTGCTGGGAGCGGGCCCAAAGCGATCGACCTGGAACAGACTCTCGATAGCTTACCTCAGCAACTCGTCTATACACCCTCAGGGCAAGCGCGAGTCACACTACTAGGCAGCATCCGCCACGAGGAAGTCCGAGATGTCATGGTCCGTGGTCATCTCCTCCTCAGCACATCGCTCACGGAAGCTTTTGGCACCGTCCTCGTGGAAGCAGCTTCATGTGGGCTCATGGTCGTTGCAACCCGAGTCGGTGGCGTTCCAGAAGTCCTCCCTTCGAACATGACAGTCTTCGTCCTGCCCGAGGTCGAAGACGTGGTCCGGGGCGTGACGGATGCTGTCGGCATCCTCACGTCCTCCAAGACTGTCCGGCGAGACAAATTTCACGACCTCGTCAAGAACATGTACAGCTGGAGCGACATCGCACGTCGGACGGAGCGTGTCTACGACCTCATCACCGGCACGCCGTCGGCGCCTGACAACGAGGGCTACTACGATGACGAATTCAAGCATTATGGGCAGCCTGCACAGAACTTTGTCCTCAGTTTCGCCCTGATGGATCGACTGAAGCGATATTACGGCTGTGGAGTCTGGGCGGGGAAACTGTTTGTATTGGTAGCCATTGTGGACTATCTTCTCTTTTGCGTGCTGGAGATGATCTTTCCGCGAGAGAACATCGACATCTGTCCTCCTTGGCCGAGTGTCACCAAGTGTGCGCTGAAAGATGACGAGGAACAACAGCCATTGGATGAGCATCAGAGAAAACAGAGTGTCGCTAGCGCGAATGTCAAAGCCAAGAAGAGGAGGAAAGAGTCAGGGCGTGATGAGGATTGATTTTGAAGAGAAACTCCCAGAACTTCTTTATCCAGCCATTCATAGTACTTCACGCAATCACACTCAAGCCCTCTCACCTACTTTCACTTCTGCTTCTCCTTCCTGTTCCTCTTCTTCTTTTTCTCCTTCTTCTTCCTTCCCTGTGATCGCAGAATCCTTCACCATAGCAATATATCTCCTTTCATGATCTCCATCCCACTCCTCCGCCCTCACCACCCCCACATCCACCTCTCGAAACCCCAGCTTCCGATACAACCCCAACCCCGCCTGACTTGCTTCCAAATACATCGCCAACCCCAACTTCTCCATTTCCATGATGCCCCATCGCACCAATTCCATGCCCACTCCTCTCCGTTGAAACCGTTGATGCACACATAACAAGTTCAAGAGGATATATGGTCTGCCTTGCCAGATTCTTTGTCGCAGAAGCGCGTTCATGGAGAGGAAATTTTGAGCGATTTCGGCTTGTCGGCCGCTGCACCAGTCTACTGTCGGGAGTTGGGCCCATTCGGAGCGGGGCCGGGGGTGAGCGTAGATGTTCCAGAGGGCGAAGCCGAGGATTGGGCGGTCTTGGGGGAATTGTGTGGTGGTGGTGGAGGGGGTGTTTTGGGGATTTTTGATGATGATGTTGCTGTTTATATGGGTGTTTGATGGGGATAGGGAGGAGGATGAGGTGGAGGCGGGGTGTGTTTTACTACTGCTGCTGCTGCTGCTACTCTTACTACTACTATCACTGCTACTTTCACAAGTATTGCTACTACTACAACAGACCATCCAGCGGGCAGTAGGGTCCGTGTTCCAGTATTTGAGAGTTCGGTCGACAGCGGCCTGGCGAGTTTCGGGGCTGTAGTAGTCATCACTTGGGAAGAGGGCCTCTTGGTAGGGGTCGCCTTCGAAGGCGGAGAATTGTATTTCTATGATTTGAGGGATGTCTGCTTCCGTTGCAGGGCGGATCTGAAGGGTGAGTGGACTTGAGGCTGATGAAGACATGATGGAGAATGGTGATAAGAGTGTCAGTATGGAGTGTGATCAGTCCTGGATAAGGTATGATATAGTGATATAATGATATAAGAGACGAGTGGTGAGCTCCTCTGATTCCATCTAGAGCTCTTCTTGCTAGGATCTGCGTGGTCGAGGCTCGAGTCCCGAGCAACGAGGACTTCTCGGCAGGTTCCTACGACCCACGTCTCTAAGGAGGCACGAGCCGATACTTAGTAAGGTAATCAATATCAAACCTGTACCTGTAAGACTGTGCTACCCTGTCAGTCTGCAGGACGTGAATGTCAATGCAGTGGGTCGGGTGTGAAGAGTCAAAGACGACAATGCAGTGGATGGCAGACGCATGATGCAGGAGAAGATGTACACTTACCGGTATTTTACATCCATATCCAGACAATAATAAGAACGATTCAAAGTCCAGTAGCCTAGGAGGTAGTTAGGAGGTATGTACTCGGTACAGTGCAAACAAAGTTGGTGATCCATGTGCCTGAAATGATTCTCAATGCCTGTCTGTGCCTGGCTTGAAACAAGCACACGGACCGTTTGTTTCGAGAGTTTGGGGCATTTTTGGGGTCGGAACCACTTTTTCAGCAGTATGGAAACGTCCCGGCACACTTCATGGACGTTGATTGTTGTTGTTGTTGTTGTTGTTATTAATATTAAGTATTGTTATTATTGCCTAGAACTATTGATAGTCAGATAGTGTTTGATACACTGTTCTCTGTCTCCGACGACCTGCGGCCACCGGTGTGCTTGTTTGGTGTAGTCGGGAGTCTTTGGACGTCCTCATTTCCTGCCCTGCCTCTCTCAGTAGCCAGTACAGTATTCACTGAGACACACTCTCTGCGCCTGCTGATCCTACTCGCAACACGGCCATCCTGCACCACCACCACAACCACCACCACCACCTCACTATCACCACTCTCACCCCATTCACTCATCCTCTTCACTCGCTAGCCCGCCGCTCCAGTACTATTGCTTGCCCCTGCCATGCTGCCTCACATACCGGCCCCCTCAACATAGCGACCTCGCGTGGTCCCGCCGGTCGCTGCATTGATTGTGTCCTTGACTCGTAGAGACCCCCGTCCACGGTCATGGCGCGCCCCAATATCCTTCGAGCAGACACTCTCGACCTGCAAGACCAACACAGCCCAACCGCCGCCGAACACACCAAACATCCCGCCCAAGACGCCAACGCACCACACCTGGCTGCCTCGGTCCAACACGTTCTCGACGAGCGGCATTCGGAAGAAAAGAACCTACAAGACGCGTGGGATATATCCGCCAACCTGGACGACCAACCGAAAACGAGCGATGCGGCCGACGCCAACGACGCGAAGGAACGCGTCCAGGATAATGGCCAACATGGGGAGGATGGCGCCGCCGGGGAGGGCGAGGGCGAGGGCGACGACGACATGATGGACAGGATATCGAGCTCGCCGAGCATCGAAGATGGTGGGTACATACCGCGTTTCTATGCTCCTTCTGCTTCAAGGTTGCCGCGCCTGAGGGACAAGACGTGGCCAGCGCGAATGGCCAGTCTGTCTCCCAGTGCCGTCAGCACACCAACCTCCACACCAAACAGGATCGCCACGCTGGAGTCTTTCAACCAGACTCCTGCGGATCTGACGCCAAACTCGTCGCCTTTCTCGGTCACGCCGCAGCTCATGCCGCTGAAGTCGAGATTGGTGGGAAGGGAACGTTCGCCTTCGGCTGATGTTGCTACTCCCTGGGACGATGAGGCCGATGATGAATCGGCTTCCAAGCCTGCGACTTCACGCAGGATTCCATTCGCAACGTCGAAGCATCATCATGAGGGTAGGTACAAACAGGATATTGGACGTGTCCTGCGCATGGACTGGGAAACGAGGCCCAGCAAGAATGCGTGGATGGTGGAGGACCACGATAACACGCCTGATCAGGGCTTTGACACCACTCTGCTTGACCCGGACAGCACCGCGGAGCCAATGGACTTGGTCTTGGATGCTACGGACCGAGATGTCCAAGAGCAAAAGGCACGGATGGGGGCCTTCTGGCATACCGCCACATTTCCACGGCCTTTTCCTGCTACTTCTTCCCTCCTACCAACTGTTGACGAAAACGATGATCCCGCACTCGGTGATCAACGTGGCCCACAGATGAGGAACCCGATCGCAGGCCCATTTCCCAGCCATTCGTTCATGCGAAGCACCAGGCATCTGCCATATACTGGATACCACATGCGCTCGCCAAGCGCTTCCAGCGACAAGAGCTTGGACATTGCGGATATTCTGCTCCCCGTCAACGATCCGCTGCTGAACATGCCGCTGTCGCCTACCTTTTCGAACGCCTCCTGGGATAGTATGCCGGAGACCATGACGGACAGCAGCGATTCTGAGCATGGCCACCAGGACGATAACCAAGATGAAGATGATGATGATGATGATAATGACGCTTTCCTAAACCTTGATACTCGACTCGATGTTATTGATCACGCTTTCGCGTGCGAGGGCTTACCTGAAGCAGAAGATATCGATTTCGAGTTCGTGTATGCCCTGCATACTTTCGTCGCCACCGTTGAAGGCCAGGCAAATGCTACGAAAGGCGACACGATGGTGTTGTTGGACGATAGCAACAGCTACTGGTGGCTCGTCAGAGTAGTCAAGGATAGTAGTATCGGTATGTTTTTTTGTTGCAAGACGAATTTCCTCTCAGATTCGCTAAGCATAACATAGGCTACCTACCTGCCGAGCACATCGAGACGCCCACAGAACGACTTGCGCGATTGAACAAGCACCGAAACATTGATGTTCGTGAGCCCACTTCCGACGTGATACGCTGCTGACCATGAATAGCTGTCCGCAACAATGCTCAGTGACAATTCGGAAAAGTCGAGAAACCCCCTGAAGAAGGCGATGCGAAGAAGAAACGCAAAGACGGTGCAGTTCGCAGCTCCGACTTATGTGGAAGCATCCGATTACGAGTACTCCACCGAGGACGAGGACAACATGATCGAGCCCGCATATGGCAACGCACAGCAAGGCGAAGACACTGCGCAAGAAGAGGCCGACGCAGAGGCAGAAAAGGCGAAAAAGGCCGAACTTGAACATCCCGAAGCTGAAAGACGATCAAGCACCGGCTCTAACCGCGCTTCCTTCGATCGTGAACAGGCCGCGACGGCACAGCAGGCGTTGGCAGAGGCGGGCGTGACAGATGGTGTTCACGGTCCCAAGACGGGTGAGTTGTCACAACAACAACATGGCATTGATGCACTCAGTATACCAATGGTTGCCACAGAAGCCGCGCCCCTCAAATCTTCGAAGCGATCTCGGAACACCGATTCATTCCTCAAGGACGACAAACTCGACACCGTCCGCATCACCCTCACTCCCGGCCTGCTGCGCGAAGAGCAAGCCAGAGACGGCAAATCACCTTCCATCGAAATGGCGCGCAGTAGCAGCTTCGAAGAGGCGAAGCCCACGAGTTCAGCATCAGATTCAGCTGCTGCGAAGAAGGACGAGAGGAAGAAGAAGGAAGACAAGCCCAAAAAGAGCGGCGGCATGTTGAGTGGGCTGTTCAAGAGCAAGAAAAAGGACAAGAAGATGAAAGAGAGTGCCAACGACGCCGACTCAGAGAAGGGCTCTACGGAGTTGCAGCGCGAAGGATCCCAGAGGTCGATTTCAGGTCTCAGCGGCAAGCTTTCACCCTCGCCTGCGGACAAGAACGTCGCCTCTCCTCTGGTTGCACCTGCGCTCGATCATCATGAGCAGGACCCGATCTCCCCACAAGCACCACAAGACATAGGTCCGGCATCGTTCGTGGCGGAGCTGGAAGGCTCAAATGTCGCGTACGAGATGGCCAGCAATAGTCCCGAGAACGACGTCAAGCCGTTGCAACAAGTCAGCAGTAGCGATGAGCCCGAAGAACGAGCAGCGCAGTCTCCGCCACCATCGGAAAAGGCGAGTGGCATCAGCAAACCCCTGGCCCGTGTTCAGAACTCTGTTGCTCCCTTCACGAACATGCTACTTGGTGACAAGGAAGGTAAGCCCACGAAAGCCAAAAAGTCTAAGCAGCGGGTGGAACTGGACGACTTTGACTCACCCGTCGATGATCCTACCAACCCGTTTGAAGATCAAGACAACGTGCAAGAAGGAGATCGGCTGTCGGAAAGTCCGGTGGAAGCATCCAATCACACCTTTATGCACGGGACGGAATCCATACATATACCAGATGTCTATCGCGAGGAGGACGCGGAAGAGGGCAACGATGAAGTGGAAGGCCCGAGAAGTCTCACCAGCTCTCCTAGCTTGATCAACCAGCATGCTGAACCGAGTGGACACGACTCGGATACGTCTGAAGATGGAGACAATGACGACGACGACGACGAGTCAACGCCTACAGCGCGCTCACCATTGCCTATGGCGCCACAAGAGAAAGCTGCCATGGCTGCGCGAGACGCCGCGCTGGGAAAACAGTCCTCGCCGACCACAACCACTCCATCAGCGCCGACCAGAAAAGCGCCCTCGCCACAACGATTTGCACGTGGCATCTCAGCCGACAGCAACTCCTCCAAGTCTTCATTCTCGCAGCGCTCGCCCGCGAGCTCGAGACCTTCGCCTACAATCTCTCAGCAGTCCTGGTCCGATGACAGTCTGAAGGCCTGGATGGAAGATAGCAGTGAAGTGCGAGATATGCTGGTGATGATCAACGACACGACAGGAGTCACACCTGTGGCGGCTGATCACCCAATGATGGCTGATCTCTTCGTGCAAGAGAAGAAGGACGTGCAGGATATGATGGGGCAATTGGATGGTCTCTTAGAGGGATATCTGCGGAGGAAGGGCGTACAGTTTTGATGTGTGAACGAGGACGGCGGACGAACCATGCTCTCTTTCCAGGGCGAGGGACCAATCCCTCCCACACGCCCTGTTTATGATCGACAACGACCGGCACTTGGCAGGCGATTTTCCATCGCTTGAGTGCTGCTTGCTTTTCCCCCTTACGAAGTATATTATACCCTTCGGGCTGAGCCCTTGACACATCGCGCGCGCACACACACCTCCACACCCCAAGAGGAGACCAGAGTCTTCTTGATAGGCGAGACAGACCTTTACCCAACGACACCCATAAGCCATACCCATGCCATGGATTGGCATTTCATTTCTCGGTACGACCAAAAAGCAGACAAAGCAGCAGCAGCAGCAGCAGCAGCAGCGAACTGGGGGAGGGCTACTGTTTTGTTATACATACGTGCACACGTTTTCCCCAAAAGACGAGCAGAGGGGCGCGCGCGCGCGACGCTTGATGATTATCAGAGAGGAAGAAAGATAGAGAGCATTAGCAAGTAAGCAAGCAAGCAGGCAAAGTAAGCACATGGCTAGGTAGGGACTCAGGGAGTAGGCTGATAGCTTAATGTAATGCAATGCAATGCGATGCCATGCGATGCCATGTGATGCCATGACTTTTTGTTTCTCGGGCGATGGTTACATTAATTGGGTGGCTATATTTGTCTAAGTGTATCTCTGTGTCTATCCTGTATTCTTGTGGGCAGAGGGGTTGCAGACCAAAAATCGACGAAAAACAAAGGGCGGCAACTCTCAGGTCATGTAGCCAGAAAGTGATCCATCTCTCGTGGCGCCGCCGCTTCTGCTCCCGTTTGCCCTCCCTTTCTAAGGTAGCTCAACTAACTTAGGTCGCACGACTTCCCGCCAGGATATTCGTACTCCTGCCACCAGGGCAAAAGATGACTTCCCAGCTTCCGCCCTTGTCTACACTAAAGAGACTGCTCGTATCCTCGTACGCAAACGTATACGTATCGGGACATATGGCCTTTGCGGCGCGAGAATAGTAATTGGGTTGGCATTTCCCTCTGCCATAGCTGCCCGTACAGCAGTACTTAGCTTTCCTATACTTGAGACATGCCGAATTGCAAGGGTTGAACGCCGGTCGTTGGATATTTCCATCGGGATAGGGATACACACCATTACCAGGTGTGGGAGGCGGCGAGACCAGCAGGTCAAAGGGACACCAGGAGCTGACGTCTTGCGCGGTAGATCTCTTCTCAAAGGGAAGTTCATCACCCGATGTCGTTCCCAGATAGGAATTTCCGCCGCTGTAAGGATTGAAATCGGGAGGCGCGAGTCCATTGACACTTCCCACGCACGCGGGATTCTTTTGGTTGAGCTTGACATTGGAGAGAGCGGGGACTCCGTTGGGGATGAGGACAATGGCCATGGGGAGGTTGTATCCATCAACGAGACTGATGTCGTAATATGCTTGATCGCCCGCACCAGACATGTCGAATTCGGCGAGCGTGGCCGGAGGATTCCCTGCTTGGACGCATTTCATTGCTCCACATTCTCCCGTCAGACAGCCTCCAGGCAAGCTGTCGCCATTGGGGAATGTGCAATTGGTCCTTCCCCAGATACGGCCTTTCCAGGTCGAACTTATCGAGACGTTTCTGGAGTCTCCGCTGGCGAGTTCAAAGCCGTCGTTGGACAAGCCGTTGTTTTCAGACACGCCGGGCCAGATGGTGTCTGCGCATTTGTTGGTAACAAGGATCTGTACTGTTCCATCGTCCTGTCGCGATTCCATAGGGCGAGCTTTATGAAGGAGAGTCGTAGCCAGGACTGAGGTGGCCTGCAGCAGGAATAGAGGACGCATGATTATGATGATGCTGGAGATGATGATGATGATTGTGTTGTCACAGTTGTCTAGAGGGGAGGTGGAGCGCAGTAGTCCAGTCTGACGACCAGCGCCGACGTGTTTGTGCTATCCAAGGATGAGGGAGCGGAGGGAGGTGTAGTGAAAGAAGCAGAAGTGGAAAGGGGAAGGGGAAGGGGAAGAGAGAAGAAACGATTGACTTGACATGGCGTCCAAAGGGTGGGAGGTGGTGGCATTGTCAGGTACTTACGTTACGGTGGGCGTCTACTAGGCCAGGTGGGAAGCGACGTCCAATGTGTGAAGTCACCTGACGGGAATGGATGGAATGGATGGGTTGGCAGTGCAGTTTGTTGGAAGTTGTTGGAAGTCGCGAAAGTGTTGCCATGAATAGACTGGCAGAGACTGCACAGCCAATATTTCTATGTACCTTACTGTCTTAGCCGTTTCACTCACGCGAATACGTCACCGTCACATTCCCTGTGCCTGTGGGCCTGATGTGCTTCCACTCCCCTGCCAAGGTAACATAAGGTACATATACCTTACCCTAGCCTCTAGGTACCTGTAGGCTGTATACACGTAAGGTTAGCTATTGATTCGTTCCTGTTGCTTCCTGTAGATCTGACATATGTACACTATATCCACTAATACCGCTACTTTGCCGTACCTCGTGCCTCGTTACTGTCATCCGGCCCATGTGCATGGCCCTCCTAGATATCCTCCTGGTCAAACATGCTGATCGTGTACACACCAGTCTCGGTGTTGTTGGTCATGTTGCTCTGCATGATGCGCCCACCCTTGAGGCTTCCACTCTCTGCAACCCCGCCCGCAATCGGCCTCTGCAATCTGTTGTCGCCACTCTTGACCGTGAAGTTGGCCAAGCTGATCTCAAGTGGGTTCCTGGTCACGATCGTGGGCAGGCCAAAGAAGCTCGCGTTGACCTCATCGTAATTCAGATGGAGCTCAAAATAGCCCCGGTAGTAGATGTCGTTCCAGTGTAACTCCGCATTTGCAGCTTCCAGGATGTCGGAGTAGTTGTTTGCAGACTTCTGCGTGATGTTCTGGCCATATGGGCAAGGTGACGAGACGGCCGAACCAGCAAACTCAACCCCGAGTGAGCCGGCTCCACTTTCAGCGGAATAGTTCGCATGCCCGAGCCAAGCGAGGTCAGACACCCACGAGGCGTGACTGTCACCACTGATGACAATGTTATTGCCAATGTCGTTCTGCGTCAAAAAGTTCAGAGTCCTGTTTCGGTTGGCCTGGTAACCGTCCCAAGCATCGTAATCGAGGGGGTTCACGTTCCCGAACGAGACGGACTCGTTCACGCGAGAAAAGACGGTTTGCGAGCCAATAACTCTCCATCGTGCGCCACGGTTGGCAGAGTCGCCGAGAGAGTTGTAGAACCAGTTTTCCTGCCTACTGCCCATCATGCTCCGGCCAGCATCGTTAGAGATGGCGTGGATGTAGTCGCTGCAAAGGGAATGTTAGTACGACGTTGACTTCGTCTGATTTGCAACCTTAGGTAGGTAGGTACTTACGTGTTCCAATACAAATCGGTAATAGACCTGTCATATTGGCGAGTGTCCAGCATGATCAAGTCGAACAGAGAACCGATCTGGAAGTTGCGCCAAATGCGAAGGTTGTCATCTAGCTCAACTTGGCGGATGGGCATCCACTCGAAATATGCTCGGACAGCGTTCATCTTGCGCTGATCCACGGAAACACCGCCATCTTGAATGAAAGATGCTTCAGTGTTGTTGAGCTTGGAAGCACCGTCGCGGTACGTGTTGTCCGACACCTCGTGGTCATCCCAGACCGGAATCCATGGAAATTTCTGGTGGGACAGCAGCAGGTCCTCATCAGTGCGGTAAGTGGCGTAGCGCATGCGATAGTCGTCCAGAGTGTAAATGATGCTCTCTGGCTTCGGGATGCGGCCGATGGAGTAGCCATAACCGTAGTCTCCATTTCCAGCATACTCGTAAATGTAGTCGCCCAGGTGGATCACAAAGTCAACGCTGTCTTTGCGCGCTGGATTGCCATATGCGTTGAAGAAGCCAAACGGGAAGTTGCTGCACGAGTATACCGCCAGGCCCACGTTGGTAACATAGTCAGTGGGGTGCGGTGTCGTCTTCGTACGACCGAGCGGACTCGTGTTGTTGCTGCCACAGGCATTGAACTGGTAGTAGTACCTGGTCCAGGGCGTCAAATTCGTAGCTTCGACTTTGAGGGTGTAGTCAATGTCGCTCGAGGTATATGCTGTGCCGGAGCTCTCCACGTGTTCGAAGTCCTTCGTTTTGGACACTTTCCACTCGGCGCAGACTGGGGCAGTGGACACCTGCTTGGGACCATGGTTGTAGAGTGGGACGTAGCCGCTCACAGTGGCGTTGCTGGCCGTGTCATTCGATGCTGCAATGGGAGCGAGACGAGTCCAGAGGATGACGGAGTCTGGGTATGGATCGCCCGAGGCCACGCCATGAGTGAAGTTAAGCTGCGATGCATGGAATGCCTGACCAGGACTGCATCATGATTAGCTCAGTATTCAAGTCGTGCATGATATGGATCAATGTCTCCTCTACACGCACGTGTTCCGCTTGTTGACCTTGTGGAGCGATATGCCCAGTCCCGGGTGGTTGTGCGAAGGAGACGCGTAGTTCAAGTTTCTCCTCCAGCTCGCCTCTGCGAGCAGAGACGACGCGAGGACCGAGACAACAATGAAGACCTTCATCTCAACCTGTCTCTCTGGATGAAAAGGATTCGAAAAGACGCGCTACTACGAGAAGCACATTCTGCGTGCGGGCGTTGTCTACATTCTTATGAGTTGCTCATTGCTCCCGTCTCTGGCAAGCTCCTCTGACCTCTCGATGAGAACTAATTAGAAGTATTGCCGGGATGAGGCCAAAGATGCTTTCCACGCGAGAGCAAGGAACCGGACAGGACCAATCACGAGCCTTCTATTTGGCATGTTTTTCGAAGCTTAGGCGGCTGGAGGCTTATAGCAAGTCTTGAATGGTCCCTAGAACAAGAATGTTGAAGGATAGCGGCATGCATCAAGCAAACTTTGTATTGTAACCGATGTTGTCGTGGTTGAGGAAGCAGAGGCGCTTGGCCGAAGGGCGGGGGTGGTGGAGAAGGAGGAAGAAGAGGTACATAGACGAGGATAGAGTAGAATTCTCCACGTGCGTTTACCATCGGAATTCGTTGGCTCGAAGAATCCTTCCTAGCCAAGGTGTAGTTCTACAGTGGCCGAAATGAATGCGCAGAGAAGCAGCTGTTGTCGGAGATGACATTCTATGAAAGCCCATTGTGCACGAGCTCACGAGATGACGGAACTCCCAGTCTTCCACCCTTTCGACAGCGTTCCCGAGTCCAGACGGCCATAGGTCTGGCAGGGTGCCGGGACAGTGGATGGACGACAACAGCGACACTTGAGGGAGCAGCGATAGTGCATCACTCATCCTCTTGAGACGTTGGGAAGATGACTGAAAAGAAGAGGTCGGAGGCACAAACCATCAGGTGGGAATACTTATAATACTTCTACCACCTAGCTGCGTCACTGGGCGCATACGTTGCTATGCTGAAGCAGGACTCGAAGGCGGACTTTGACCAGAGACACTGACAGCCTCGGACTGGAACACGTTGGAGACCGCGCAGATGGAAGAGAAGAGGAGGGAGAAATGGAGCTGGAGGAGGATACAGAACGCGAAACACGTGTCTCGACCCCTTGAGTGGCTTGGAATAACAATGGACTGGATGGAGCTTGAGCTTACAAGTCCACGGTGCATCGGCGTTCCTCGAGTGCGAGCTGATGTGGGATTGGGACTTGTCTCTAAGAGTAGCATGAAGCCGGACATAGGACACCCGTGTTGCACAAGATCGGGAATACGAAACCTCTCACTGCTGCGTGAGAGGCTACGATGCCCCAGACATATCATCACGCAATTGCAACGGAATCCGAAGACGATTCACAGCGTTGCGCGCCTCAGGCTGGTCCGCAGGTGAGATCTTACATCCCATGCCACGGAGGGGATATGTTCGTCAAGTCACGCTGGATACGGTCTACCTCGAGGCATTCGCTACCACCGGCAGAGCTGGCAGTACTGGAGCGCATGCCAGCATACGGACCGCGTTCGCTGTCTTCCCTGAATTCCGGTGATCACAAGACCCGAGAGCTGATGAACAGATGTACTGTAGTCGACACCCAGCACGAACTGAGCTCCGGGGAAAAGGTCGTTACTATACCCCCACACGCCAAATGACAGAGCAAAGCCAATCCTGCTATAAGCCGGAGCATTTGCACTAAATTTATGTATCGCGTGCCTTTAGTGTCGATCGCGGTATTACTGCGCATAAGGGCTGATGGCATTGGAAGCATTCAGAAGAAGGATTGCGCTCGATGATTTGCTCGTCTAGCAATGGCAGTCATCTGGCACGAGCCGACGACTTCGTGCAGTGCCGAGTGATGAGATGTCCAGGGATGAGCGACACGTGTGAAGTCGCTATTGATTGAGTGCATTGCATTCGTGCATCTCACCCGGCAATGAATGGTCGCAAAGCCACGGGCCCGACGGCGCGGAACATGTTGTTACCTACAGGTACCTACTTATGCTTTCACATGTTGCTTTTGGCAGATGTGCACAATCCCCCACGGCAGACTGATGCCCAGCTCTGCCCAGCCAAGTGAATGACGACTACCTCCTACCTCCTACCAGTCGATGGCAGCATGTTCGAAGAAGGCCGATGTACATGCAGGTGACACGACGTGATCCGATGCCCAAAGGCCGTTATATGTCGTTACATCACGACATGTCAGAAAGGCGGGCGCGGGATCCTTCATCCAACGGGCCAGAAATATGTGTCCTGCTCATATTGGACAGCGGGAACACCGTTCTCGCAGGGATCAGCCTTTCGGTATAGGCTTCTGGTACATATAAGCTGGGGTCATCCCACCTGTTTCACCTTCTGCCAGCCTCACTTCCCAGCGAAACGATCACCAAAACGCGCAACATCGACGAAAGCGCTTGTGGTACCGTCTCAGGCAACCCTGTGCACATCTGCCCGGATCTTCCTTTTTTCCCCAAAGTCTGTGATGGACACCATGGCTGGGCACTGCGAACCGCGGACTTGTTCGCTCGACCGCTGCCCAAACTCTCTTCATCCACAACAAGATGGAGCGGCATGATGTCAGGCTCTATGCCGCGACCAAGAGCCCACCGAGCCCACCATGGCCGACTCCGTGGCCTTGGAGGAGGAGGTCGGTAGATCGATAACACCAGACACCTGCTCCGGCCTGCTTCGCCTCCCACATCTCTATATCAGGCACTCGTCCCAACCTCGCGAGTCGTGGGACTTGCGTGCCCAACTCCATTCTTTGCTGCTGCTTGAAAGACAACGACCCGTCCCCGATCCACGATGCATCAACACCTCGTGGATACTCTATGACCATGCCACCGAGAGCGCGAGATCCATACGCCAGATCAAGACCAACACCTAACGGACGACAAAGCTACGATAGCGCCTACTCTAGTAGTCGCGACCAGATTTCCAGGTAGAACCAGACATTTCCATACTACGCCCGGTACACGTACTCATGGATGACAGCAGGGCGCCATCCGCCTCGTCGATGTCGTCTCGCTCACCTTCCCCGCGCCGATCACGGGACCGACCCAGGAGACGAAGACGCTACTCGTCCTACTCGCGCTCCCGTTCGCCTTCTCCCCGACGCCACAGGCGAGCCGAGCCGGCGTATGAAGATGTCCTCATGCCAATGCCAGAAGACAAGCCATGGTTCAAAAAGAAAACTCTCTGGGCAACTCTAGCCTCAGCAGCAACAATCGTCGCAGTCATGCCCACTTGGAAGTCCGCAAATGCCTCTAGATCCTCCGCCAAAGGTTCTCACCGAAGTGCCGATGCCGCAGAGCGATCTGCAGATGCTTCGTTGAGGAGTGCAAGAGCTGTGGAACGTTCGACAAAGGCGGTGGAGAGGAGCGCGAATGCCGTTGTCAATACTGCCGTCGCGAGTGGACATCAGGATCATCATGGGAGGTACTTGGGGCCTCACCCTGGTGACAGGAGGAGAGAAAGAGAGGATGACAGAGGAAGAGACGATTGGGGCAGGGCGCCGCCGAGGAGAAAAGAGATTGAATATGACCCGTTGCAAAGGATCTTGCAATCTGCCAATGTCCCCGCTGGACTGCCTGTGAAGGGGACATGATGATGATTGTGTGACGGAGTTATGTACTGCTACTGCTGCTGCTGCTATATGGAAAAGGCAAGTTGAGCGAGCGGAAAGTCTTTTTGTTTTTTGTTACAGCTAGGCGTTTTTTTTTATTTGTTGTATGCCATCTCTCTCTTTCTTTATCTCCCTTCTCTCCCTCTCCCTCTCTCTCGTCTCTTACTTCGAGAGCCGCACCACTCATGAATTCTTCTTGCACAGCGATACATATCGTAAAAGAATGCGCTCTCCTTTGCTCATGCGCATTCTTGCACAATGAAAAAAGCAGCAGCATTCGTTTTTTTCACAGACTTCTGCTTTTTCTTCTCTTATCTTCTCGGAAAAGAAAATACCTTGCCTACATGTACCTACCGGTACCTTACATGTGTACTGGACAGCCACGACGTCACATTATTCTGTTTCTCGAAAAATCTCCACTCAGAATGGAGATTACGCGTAGACCATGGAGGTATTATTATACTTACGAGGTCTACAGCAACCAGGTAAGGTCTCCAGGAAGACCAACGAGTCGAAATTTTCCGTTGCATTTTTGCTCTGGAGTCTGCACTGAAAACTCACATTGATATCACAATATTCTTTCTTTTTCTATTGTTAAAAAAACACCCAAAAGCAGATATACCTACATAGGTAGGTACATACATAATCATCTACCTACAGGTACCTAGGTATCTAATTCACCAAATCTTTTACTACACCACCTCATTCACATACTTTCTCAACAACCAGCCCGTGGGATCATCAGCCCATTTGACATGTGCCCACGCACCAGCCATGTGGATTGCAAAATCACCTTTTTGCCACGCACGGCCATCTTGATGACAGTGAATTTCTTCGGGAAATGCATTCATTTTGTGCTGTTGGATGAAGATGCTCTTGTGTTGGAGGGAGAGGGTGTTGGATTTGTACATGTCCTGGGAGGGATGAGATGGGTAAAAGTCAGTAATAGTAAAGTAATGTAAGTAATCGTTGTCAGCGAAAAGAAAAGAGAAAAAAGAAAGGATCGGTTGCCGTCACCCTGCCTTTCCTTTTTTTATACACTCGGAGAAATAAAATGAGAAAAAGAAAAAAAAAAAAAAAAAAAAAAAAAAAAAAAAAAAAAAAAAAAAAAAAAAAAAA